>NC_086444.1:446147031-446333497 GCF_028390025.1 Pseudophryne corroboree | reverse complement strand
CATTTCTTTAACTGCAACTCACAGACAGTAATTTATTGTCTAACCTGCAGCTGTGACCTCAAATACATAGGCATGACCACCAGAAAATTGAAGGAGAGGATTTTAGAACACATGGGAAATATCAGGAATGCTCAACACGATATCACCAGAATGAAACAACTTACTTCAGTCGCCAGACACTTCTACTCCACTCATAAAGGATCAACCAAGGATCTGAAAGTTTTTTGTCTTGATCTTATTAAGTTGGGCATCCGTGGAGGTGATATTACTCAAGAACTATTAAAAAGAGAAAGCGAATGGATAATGGATTTTCCGTCTGGGCAGCCTAAAACCATTGGGACTCAATGAGAATATCAATTATGGGGCTTTCTTGTAAAACCTACACCCCATCAACACATCTAGTAATCAGTTACCACAATTTGGTATTTTAATAATTTTAACCCGCTTTTATGTTCATTTGTCACAATGTCTAACCACCTCATCCCACTAGCCCCCCGCACTATTCCCCTAACCTCACTTCCCTCTCCTCCCCCTTCCCCCCCCCCCCCCCCCTTTAACACCCTAAATCCCCCCTAATTAATTCCCCTTTCCCCCACACTCCAACCCACCCACCCAGCCCACCATTAATACCCAGCGCCTCCCTCCCACTTTCACTCCCCCACTCCCCAACCTTTCCCCCCCCCCCTTCTTTTCCCCCCCCCATAAAAACTTACTTAAAACACCCCCCCCCCTACAAAATAAACAAACCCTCCTACCCCCCTTAACACCCCCCCCTCCCACCCCCCTAACCCCTATACAACCCCCCCCCCCTTTTTTTTCTCCCCCCCCCAAAATAATAAACCCCCCCCCCTACCCCCACCCACCAACCAAAACACAACCCCCCCCCCTTTCCCCCCCCCCATTTCCCTCCCCATATACCTATCCATTTTCCTTCGCTCCACAGCCCATCCCACCTGTCAACTCACTTGCCCCAACCAAATCATGCACACACCATGGCACACATCACCAGTCTATCCGTTCCTTTACTTCACGTCCCAAATCGCAGCCTAAACAATCCCATGTCACTACCATCGCCAATCACAACCGTCCATCCATCTACTTCCATAGTCACATCCCTTCACATCCCATATCCCCAACATACCCATATATACCACATCTTATGCCATATCCAATCTGCTTATCAATAATATCCTAATAGCATACAAGGGCATAATTGCCCCACTCTAAAATGGTCGTTAATGTTTTTTTTTTTTTTGTTTGTTTTTCCCCTAGTCCGCCTACAGCTATCATCTCAGCAGGTGCACTAATCACTTATACACTTTGCCCGGCGGTCGCATTGAACCAGCCCACTAACGGTATCCCATTGGTCGCTCGGCGAAGGCATATCTGCCCCATTCCAAAATGGCGGTTTTTGTTCCGTCCTTTTGGACCTAAAAACACCGCTGACAGCTATTATATCTGAAGGCGCACTAATCGCCTATATGTACGCTGCCCGGTGAATGCTGACAGGGCAGAGGGTCAGGCCATGTCAGTCACCTCAGACTGCTGCGATCACGTGGCCGCAAGCAATGGACTCCTTTTTTCAGGTCCATTTTCATATACAGTCCAGTCGCAGACCTATCGCACACTGCACACCAGGTCTGTTCTTCGTTCATTTATTATTTTTATTTTATTTATATTTTCATCATTATAGAACCATGGCCATACAACTAAGGGCTAACTGCCCTCTTCCAAAATGGCGCCGCGGACCTCAGTGTTTCCTTTCCGTCCTAGCACTTCCCCTGGCTGCAGATATCAGCTGTTCACAGCATCCACTCACACCAATTACCCAGCCTCCTTTTTCATTGGATACAGTCCTAATCAGGAGGTATAAATCTCCTAGCTTTTCACACACAGACCCAGGAAGTGAGCAAGCCCCACAGGGGTGAAACATGTTTTCCATTCCAATGGGTCCTGTTTTGTCCAACTGCAAGTGATTCACTCCTAGCCTCAGGTCAGATCATTCCATCCTGCCATTTTGGGCTAATTTTTGCCCAGCTGTCATAGAAATTGTATCTATATCCGTGCAGCTTCATTTATGCCTTTTTCCAGGCTTATGCATCTTAGTTTATTGCATCAGGATTAAAAACTGCATTTTTAGGAAAGAAATACTGCATTCTTCTTTGACTTTCCTCCTGCAGATCCTGTTGTCATATTGCTGCATGGGTTATATGAGAATTTCATGTCTATTTCCCTATATCCTAATGATTATAACCGCTCCAATTCACACAAAGTGTTTCTAATGACACCCATGTCACTAGTGATTATTTCATTGCATATACCAGTACTATTTATTTGTATCTACAATTATCTTTGACATATTTTCTGTTCCTTACACCAGTACCAATGTACACATATATATAAAAAAATTTCTTGATCCGTGTTTCTTTATCCATTTGTATCTATACGGACGGGTAATTTTTATCACCCGTTCCTAATAACTACAGCCTAATTGATCTCCATTATCCTTTTTAGGTTTTTTTTCATAAATCTATATATCTTCGTTTTTTTCATAAATCTATATATCTTCCTTTTTCGTGGACTCTCATTTGTGATCCAGGGACACAATACCACCGGTGTGGGACTTGATGTCTCCTGCCTAACACAAAAAGCAGATCCACACTATATCTATAAGACCCAGCTAATTATCCCCCCTTATATAGGTGCACTCTCATTGGACGTCTGACCAAATCCTTCTACTATCAAACCACACTGCTAATGCCCGATCTCGTCCGATCTTGGAAGCGAAACAGTGTGGGCTGAGTTAGTACCTGAGGTGGAGACTCACAGGGAATACTCAGTGTTGTAGAACATCAATCATTGCATATGATGTGTGGTATGTGACTCCAACAGCAGCATCACCATTTGTTCCTATCCTTTTCTTTCTTTACCCTGGTATATCCTTTGATTTGTTTCTATTATTACTTATTGCCATAATAGCTGTTATTCCTTCATTAGGATTATGACAGAATCTAAAATCAATTGACTTAATTGATCTCATTAATACAGATCATCTGTACTGGCCGGGTGAGAAAGGGTTTATGACTTGCAGTGTCTCTACCCCTCTCCATCTCATTTCCTGAGGCAGGACCAGAACATTTTTATCTGGGATCATTCACATCTCCTCAACCAGGGGCAATTATATTCTTAATATTTCCAAATAAATTTTGTTTTATCTGCTGACTAATCAACCTAGTGTTATTCATTCTAGTTATTTAACTACCATTAATGAGTGCGCCCACACAAGAGCCTTCTTCTTTCTCCCTTTCGTTTTCTGGAAGTGTTTGGAAAAACGCAGGCGTGTCCAAGCGTTTGCAGGGCGGGTGTCTGATGTCAATTCCGGGACCAAAAAGACTGAAGTGATCGCAGTGGCTGAGTAAGTCCAGAGCTACTCAGAAACTGCAAAAAAAACTTTTTGTGCCGTCGGCTGCAAAAGCGTTCGCACACTTGCAAAGCTAAAATACACTCCCCCATAGGCGGTGACTATCTGATCGCAGCGCTGCAAAAAGTTGCTAGCGAGCGATCAACTCAGAGTGACCCCCAATATTATGTGTCTATTGTGTTGATACCACCTGTTTAAGGTCTATTTGCAGAGAGTAAATGGGGGAACTGCACAGAAATATGAAATTATCAAGACGTCTTAAACAATATAATACATTTAATATATTTATAATACACAATGAAACCAATAAGATACACATATTCAAAATTCTGCTGGTAGTTATTAAAACTTATCATGCAAAAAATAGGATTTTAATTACCTACTGATAAATCCTTTTCTCGTAGTCTATAAGGGATATTGGGGAGACTTAGTACGATGGGGTATAGACGGGGTCCAAAGGAGCCGGTGCACTTCACATTTCTTCACTGGGTGTGCCGCCTCCTCCCTTCTATGCCCCCCCCCCCCCAGGCAGTTATAGGTAAAACAGTGTCCGAAGGAGAAAGGATATACATGAGAAAAGGAACTTGACAACAATGAGTATACACCAGCACACCAGCACTAACACAAAACAACCAGCAATGGCTGGTAACTAAACAGCAACAGCTGAAAAGGTAACCATAGAAAAGACAACCTGCAGAAAAGTCAACGCATGGAGGCTGGCACCCAATGGGGGTCATTCCGAATTGATCGCTCGCTGCCGATTTTCGCAGTGCAGCGATCAGGTGAAAAAACGGCATTTATGCGCATGCGTATGCCCCGCAATGCGCACGTGCGACGTATGGGTACAAAGCCCTTTGTGGTTGTGCTCAGGTTCTAGCAAAGTTTTTCTTCGCACGGACGGCCGCAAGAAGATTGACAGGAAGGGGGCGTTTCTGGGTGTCAACTGACCGTTTTCAGGAAGTGTTTGGAAAAATGCAGGCGTGTCTGAAAAAATGCAGACAAGGCTGGGCGTTCGCTGGGCGGGTGTATGACGTCAAATCCGGACACGAATAGGCTGAAGTGATCACAAGCGCTGAGTAGGTTCAGATCTACTCTGAAACTGCACAAACTGTTTTTGCAGAGCTTGGCTGCACAAGCGTTGGCACTTCTGCTAAGCTAAAATACACTACCCAGTGGGCGTGGCATAGCATTTGCACGGCTGCTAAAACTAGCTAGCGAGCGATCAACTAAGAATGACCCCCAATATCCCTTATGGACTACGAGAAAAGAATTTACCAGTAGGTAAGTAAAATCCTATTTTCTCCAGCATCCATAAGGGATATTGGGGAGACTTAGTACGATGAGGACGTCCCAAAGCTTCCAGAACGGGCGGGAACATGCGGAGACTGCTGCAGCACCGCCTGCCCAAACTGGGTATCCTCGTTGGCCAGGGTATCAGACCTGTAGAACTTTACAAAGGTGTTCTTCCCCAACCAGGTAGCAGCTCGTCATAGTTGCAAGGCAGAGACTCCACGGGCAGCCGCCCATGAAGACCCCACCGATCTTGTAGAGTGGGCCTTCAGATACTGTGGAACAGATAAGGTCACCGACACATAGGCCTGTTGGATAGTAAGCCTAAGCCAACAGGCAAAAGACCGCTTTGAAGCAAGGCAACCCTTTTTCTGTGCATCATATAGCACAAACAAAGAATCCGTCTTTCTGATCCGAGACTTTCTGTTGACATAGATCTTCAAGGCTCGCACCGCATCCAATGCCTCCGGAAGAGGAACAGAAGTGCCAGAACCTGACGGAACCATAATAGGTTGAGTCAAGTGGAACGCAGAGATGACCTTCGGCAGGAATTGCTGCCTAGTCCTGAGCTCCGCTCTGTCCTCGTAAAAAAGACCAAGTAGGGACCTTTACACGATAAGGCCCCCAATTCTGAGACACACCTAGCAGAAGCCAGGGCCAGTAACATCACCATCTTCCACGTGAGGTACTTGTCTTCTACCATCATCAGAGGTTCAAACAAGGAGGTCCGTAGAAATTCCAACACTACATTCAAATCACAGGGTGCCGTGAGCGGCACAAAAGGAGGTTGTTTGTGAAGTACCCCTTGCAAGAAGGTCTGAACTTCTGGCAACACTGCCAATTTCTGAAATTTGGACCTTAATGGAACCCAGACGTAAGCCCTTATCTACACCAGCCTGCAGGAAATGGAGGAAACGTCCCAAGTGGAACTCCGCAGGCGGATATGTGTGTTCCTAGCACCAAGAAACATATCTTCTCCAGATATGATGATAGTATTTTCACGTCACAGGCTTTCTGGCCTGCACCGTGGTAGCAATGACCTTTCTGGAAAGGCCCTTGTGAGCTAGGATATTCCGCTCAACCTCCATGCTGTCGCCATAAGTCAGGGTAGACGAACGGTCCTTGTTGAAGAAGATCTCTTCTTAGGGTGGAGGCCAAGGGTCTTTGACGGACATGTCCAGAAGATCTGCGTACCAAGTCCTCCAAAGGCCAATCCGGGGTAATCAGAATTGCCTGGACTCTTTGATTCCTGATTCGCTTGAGCACCTGTGGGAGCAATGGAATCGGAGGAAACAGGTAGACCAGCCCGTAAGACCATGGCGATGTCAGGGCATCTACTGCCCTCGCCTAAGGGTCTCTGGTTCGTGAACAATACCAACAAAGCTACTTGTTGAGTCGAGAAGCCATCATGTCTATTTGTGGGCAACCCCACCGGTCAATGATTTGCTGAAACACCTGATGGTGAGGCCCCCACTCTCCCGGGTGGAAATCGCGACGACTCAGGTCCCAGTTGTCCACTCCCGGAATGAAGATTGTGGACAGTGCTCTTGCATTTCTTTCCACGCAGAGGAGTATCTTTGACACCTCTCGCATGCAGGCCCACTTTTTGTCCGTCCTTGTCGATTGATGTACGCAGGGCGGATTGGGCCACTGGGACCCTGGGATGGACTGCTGGTGGGCCGGTCCTTTTGCCCCCTCAGTGGCCACTTGTCACCCCTCCGCAGGCCAGCTGGCTGCCACGATCGGAGCTCGGTTCCGATCGGACAGCATAAATAGACCGCTTCTGCGCATGCGCAGTAGCTCACTGAAGTAGACTAAAGATGGCTGATGGGGAAGCTGCTGCGCATGCCCAGCTGCAGCAACTCCTTCCACAATACTTTGCAGAACCCGTCAGTCGCCACTGATGGGTCCGCCTTCAGGTCCTCCTCCGGCTCCGTCAGTTTAAAAAAAAAAGGCAACAGCGGCAGCAAAGAACAGGAGCTGGTGTCTCCTGAGTCCTGATTGGCAGGGTCACCTCTATGGACCCGGATGTCTAGCGCAACCAATGTCATGTGGATGTCTAGCACAACCAGCCACTGTAGTATTGTACTGGGACACACACGCTTCATGTTGGTAAGTAGGCCACTTCTCTCACTTGCTGCTTGGGTGTGTGTGACTCAGCTAGCCTCCGCCTGGGCCAGGTATTGTCCATGGTCAAGGACCCCGTGCGTGGGTGCTGCTAGAGGTGGGCATGGTGTGGGTGGATGGGCTTCTGGCTGCATGGCATGGATGGGTACTGCATCCCTCGTAGGCTGGCACCAGGATCTACCTTGTCTGTGTAATGCACTGGGAGCCCAGCCTGGACCTTTGCCCTACAATGGGTGCATTTGTGCTCAGTCAGTGATCAGGGCCGGGAAGAGGAGGAATAAAGTGTGGTGGTGTTCCTTTCTCTCTGTCTATGGCAGAAGCTTTGCCTTCGTGTAACCCCTTATTTGCTATTGCCGGCTGTATTACATGTGGCAGGGTGCAGTGCATGTGCTTTCTCCTCACATCCTACATGCGGCAGCTGAGAATTATTATTGGGGTTAGATGTGCAGCCTTTATCCCACGGCTGCTGGCATTCTGTCTGTAATGTGCTCTACCTGGTGCATTGTGTATAAAGTGCTTTACCTGGTCCAATGTGTGTAATGTGCTCTGCCTGGCGCAAAGTGTATAACATGCTCTACCTGGTGCAATGTGTATAATGTGCTCTGCCTGGCGCAAAGTGTATACCGTGCTCTACCTGGTGCAAAGTGTATAATGTTCTCTGCCTGGCGCAAAGTGTATAATGTGCTCTGCCTGGCGCAAAGTGTATAACATGCTCTACCTGGTGCAATATGTATAATGTGCTCTGCCTGGCGCAAAGTGTATACCGTGCTCTACCTGGTGCAAAGTGTATAATGTTCTCTGCCTGGCGCAAAGTGTATAATGTGCTCTGCCTGGCGCAAAGTGTATAACATGCTCTACCTGGTGCAATATGTATAATGTGCTCTGCCTGGCGCAAAGTGTATACCGTGCTCTACCTGGTGCAAAGTGTAGAACGTGCTCTATCTGGCGCAATATGTATAACATGCTCTACCTGGCTCAGATTGAATAGTAGGTTCTACCTGGTGCAATGTATATAAGTGGCACTACTGTGTGGTGTAATGTGAATTGGCACTATTATGTGGCCACACCCCTTGCCCACAAAGCCACGCCCCTAAAATTTTGCTGCGCGCCTGTTACGTGCACTTTCTATACTTACTTCTAGTCGGGCCTTCTGAGCAGTAATCCTGCCCACTTGACAGACCCCACCCCTATTACGGCTGGTTCCATAAATTTCCCGGGCTGGTTTTCAATCCCAATCCGCCCCTGGATGTACACCACTGCCGTGGCGTTGTCTGACTGTACCTGAATCGCGTAATTCCCTGAATAGAGGAGAGGCCTGAAGCAGAGCATTGTAGATCGCCCGAAGTTCCAGAATGTTGATCGGAAGGAGGGCTTCATGGGCTGATCATCTTCCCTGGAACTGAGCCCCTTGGGTGACAGCTCCCCATTCTCTCAGGCTCGCATCCGTCGTGAGGAGGAGGATCCAATCTTGAATCCCGAAACTCCGGCCTTCCAGGAGATTGGAAGACTGCAGTGACCACAGGAAGGAAAACCTGGCCTGAGGTGACTTCTGTATCATCCGGTGCATCTGAAGATGTGATCCGGACCACTTGCTCAGGCGATCCAAATGAAATGTTCTGGCATAGAACCTCCCATATTGGATCGCCTCGTATGAGGCAACCATCTTCCCCAAAATCTTATGCAAAGATGGATGGATATTCGAGCAGGTCGAAGAACCATGCGGACCATCTCCTGAAGTGTTCTCGCCTTGTCATCTGGGAGGAACACCTTCTGGGCCACAGTATCCAGTAACCTCTTCTGGAACAGGAGCCGCTGAGCTGGATCCAGGTGGGACTTCTGTAAATTGAGAATCCACCCATGGGGTGACAGAAGTTGGATAGTGCGGTTGATATGGAGCAATAAAAGGTCCCTGGATCTTGCTTTTATCAGGAGATCGTCCAGGTAAGGGACAACATTGACCCCCTGGACCCGGAGCTGGAACATCATCTTCGCCATTACCTTTGTGAACACCCTCGAAGCTGTGAACAGACCGAAGGGTAGCGCCTGGAACTGGTAGTGATCGTCCAGCAGGACAAACCTCAGATAAGCCTGATGAGGTGGCCAAATCGGAATATGGAGATAGGCATCCTTGATATCCAGGAAGACCATGAATTCCTGTTCTTCCAGGCCCGTAATCACTGCTCGCAAGGATTCCATTTTGAACTTGAAAACCTTTCAGTAAGGGTAAAAGGACTTTAGATTCAAAATGTGCCTTACCAAACCGTCCGGCTTCGGTACCACAAACAGGTTGGAGTAGTAACCCTTTCCTGGTTGTGGTATTGGTACTGGAACAATGACGTGGGACTGGACCAACTTTTGGATGGCCTGTTGCAACGTAACTTGCGTATCCTCCAAAGCTGGTAAGCTTGATTTGAAAAATCATTGGGGAGGAGCACTGTAAAACTCCAGCTTGTAGCCCTGAGAAATGAGGTCCATGACTCAGGTATCCTGGCAGGAACTTTCCTAGACGCAGTCGAGCTCCCACCTCGAGATCCCCTCGGGGTGGGTGGACACCGTCATGTCGAGGACTTAGTGGAAGCAGAACTGGTGTTCTGTTCCTGAGAACCAGTGTTTGTAGGTCTTCTGGTCTTACCTCTGGTGCCTCTAGCTGCATTGGAGGCACCTCTGTCCCTAGATCGAAATCTGTTAGACCGAAAAGGACTGAACAGACGGCCCCGGGTAGGAACACCTAGCTGGTGGGGCCCTAGAGGGGAGAAATATACCGTTATGGTAAGAACTTAAAATTGATAACGGGATTTCTCCTATGTCCACAGGTATCCACAGGATAACATTGGGATATGCCGGAGCGACAGCGGAAATGGCACCAAACAGTCACAAGCTTTCTGGCCTCCCAGGATGCATCGGAGCTTCTCCATATAATCCCACCCACTGACTCAGTCAAATCAGTTATTTCCACAGCAATTAGGCAGGAGCATCAGGTAGAAACCTATTCAGGTGATAAGAACACACATGCACACCCTTCCATGCAAGAGGGAAGAGGTTTAGCGATTGTAAAGATCCTCAAATCAGGTGCGTCAGGGTGGGACCCCAGTGAATACCTGTGGACATAGGAGAAATCCCGTTATCAACGGTAAGTTCTTACCATAACGGTATATTTCTCCAGCTGGGTCCACAGGTTATCCACAGGATAACATTGGGATTCCCAAAGCCAGTTTTAGTGGTGGGGATGGTCCTGATTAGACAGAACCTTTCGCCCGAATTCAGCGTCATGAGAGGCAAAAGTATCCATGGCATAATGTCTGAAAGTGTTAATGGAAGACCATGTGGCTGCCTTACAAATCTGTTCTGCTGAAGCACCATGTTGTGCTGCCCATGAAGGACCTACCTTACGTGTAGAGTGAGCAGAGACATTAGCCGGAGTAGGGAGATCAGCACGAGAATAAGCTTCTGAAATTGTCATTTGAGCAATCTTGCCAGCGTCCGTTTACTAGCAGGCCATCCTCTTCTATGAAATCCGTAGAGGATTAAGAGAGAATATGTTTTTCTGATGGCACTAGTACGATCTATGTAGATTCTTAATGCTCGGACCACGTCCAGCGTCGCTTCTCCCGCAGAAAGTCCCGATACCTGAAAAGCTGGGACTACAATCTCTTCGTTAAGGTGAAACGTTGAAACCACCTTCGGAAGATAACCAGATCTAGTTCTGAGAACTGCCTTATCTGGAAAAAAACTTAGGAAAGGAGACTTACACGACAGTGCTCCTAAATCTGACACTCTTCTAGCCGACGCCATTGCCAGTAGAAAGAGCACTTTAGCCGTTAACCATTTAAGATCTGCTCTTTTAAGTGTTTCAAACGGAGGTCCCTGAAGAATTTTAAGAACCAGATTCAAATCCCAGGGAGCTGCAGGAGGAACAAATGGAGGTTGAATATGTATAACTCCCTGAAAGAAAGTACGTACATCCTGTAAGTCAGCAATCTTTCTCTGAAACCATACAGTTAATGCTGATACTTGAACTCTCAAGGAAGCTACTTTCAATCCCTTATCCAATCCTGCTTGAAGGAAATACAAAATCCTGGATACTTTAAAAGATCTTGGATTCAAACTTCTTCACTACACCAATTAATATAGGCTTGCCATATTCGATGATAAATACGAGCTGAAGAAGGCTTTCTTGCTCTAAGCATAGTTTGAATTGCTTGTTTTGAAAATCCTCTAGCTTCTAGGATAGAGGTCTCAATAGCCACGCCGTCAAAGACAGACGATCCAGATGGCTGTGATAACAAGAACCCTGCATTAGTAGATCTGGACGTTGAGGGAGCAGTATTGGTGCTTCCACAGACATCCTTAATAGATCTGTGTACCAATGCCTTCTGGGCCAAGCTGGAGCTATTAGAATTATGGCTCCCTTTGCTTGCTTTATTTTTCTCACTACCCTGGGTAACATGGAGATTGGAGGAAACAGATATACCAGATGAAACTTCCAATTCACTGACAGTGCGTCAACAAGGATCGCTCCAGGATCCTTTGTTCTTGATCCGTATAATGGAACTTTGTTGTTCAGACAAGATGTCATGAGATCTATCTCTGATTACTATGGTCTGAAACATTTCTGGATGTACTGCCCATTCGGTTTCCTGAATGGTGTGTCGACTGAGAAAAACTGCTTCCCAGTTCAGTACTCCTGGAACAAACACTGCTGACAATGCTGGAAGATGGAGCTCTGCCCACCTTAGTAAGTGAGTTACTTCCTCCATCAATCTTTTGCTGTGAGTTCCTCCCTGATGATTGAGGTACGCTACTGCTGTTGCATTGTCTGAGCGGATCTGGACTGGTCTTCCTTGCAAACTGCCCTTTGCCTGAACTAGAGCCATATAAATGGCCCTTATTTCCAACAGATTTATTGGGAGGCGACTTTCCCTTATGGTCCATTTTCCCTGGAACCAAAGGCTTCCGAGCACCGCTCCCCAGCCCTGAAGACTGGCATCTGTTGTCAGGACTTGCCATTCCTTTATCCAAAAGGGTCTCCCCTTGTTTAAATGGTCCCTCTGTAGCCACCAAGCTAGAGACCTTTTTACGTTTACTGGAAACTTTATCATCTGTCTTTTTATTGTCTGATGATTTCCGTTCCATTTGGTCAGAATAAGGTGCTGTAGGAGGTCTGCAGTGGAATTGTGCATATTCCACCATGTCGAAGGTTGACACCATCAGACCCAACAGTCGCATTTCTGCATGGACTGACATTGTCTGAGTGTGCAACGACTCCTGAATCATGACCTGCACTTTGGCTATCTTTTTCTCTGGTAAGAAAACCCTCTGTAGACCTGAATCCAATATGGCCCCCAAATGAACCATCCGCTGTGACGGATTCAGAGACGACATTCCCCAGTTTATGAGCCACCTGTGTCTTTGTAGACAAACTACTGTCTGTTGAAGATGGCTCAAAAGTAATTCCTGCCAATGTGCTAGGATTAAAAGGTCGTCGAGGTATGGAAATATTCTTATCCCCTGCTTGCGGAGATAAGCTGCCATAACCACCATAATTTTGGTAAACACCCTGGATGCTGTTGCTAGCCCAAAGGGCAAGGCTTGGAACTGAAAATGTTGCTGGAGGATGGCAAACCTGAGGTAACATTGATGAGACCTTGCTATAGGCACATGTAGGTAAGCATCCTGTATATCCAGAGATACCATGTAATCTCCCGGTTCCATAGCCGTCACTTTAGAGTGTAACGTCTCCATGTGGAATCTTGGAATCCAAATGTATTTGTTTAACATTTTAAGATTGAGAATTGGTCGGAATGACCCATTTGGCTTCTGAATCAAAAATAGATTGGAGTAAAAACCCTGTCCCCATTGTGATGGGGGTCCCGGGATAATCACACCAGACTGAAGCAATTTCTGAACTGCTTCTTGCAGGGCATTGGCCATCGACTCTATACGAGATGGGCTGGTGCAAAAAAACCTTTGAGGAGGCTGCCTCCTTAATGGGAACCCATAACTGAGAGATACCACCTTCTGCACCCAAGCATCTGTCGTCGACTGTGTGCAAAATGAAGGAGTCGGCCCCCAACCCTGGAATCCTATAGGCGGAGGCCCGTCTCCTCAGGCTGATGGTTTCTGTTCAGGCTTGAAAGCTGGCTTTCTACTAGCCCATTGCTTCCTACCCCCGGCTGATCTATTGAACTGAAGTTGCTTAGACTCCTCTTTAGCTTTTGCTTTGCCTTGCCATTGGAATTGCCGAAATTTTGAACCCCTAGTCTTAGGGTTATAACTAGCCAGAAATCTGACTTTTTTGGATTCAGCTTCCGATTCTAGAATATCTGACAATTGTTTCCCAAACAATATATTTACCAATGAAAGGCAATGCTTCCAGAGCTTTCTTGGATTCTGCATCTGCATTCCAAGTGCATAGCCAAACTGCTCTACGAGCGGCTACTGTCAAGGCTGATGCTTTAGAAGCAATCATACCCATATCAATTGCTGCTTCTTCAAATATTGCGCAGCTTGTCTTATACGGCCTAGATAAGACTCCTTCTCCCTGGTAGAAGGGGAGAGGCCATTCTCTAGTTCCTCCCCCATTCTACCATTGCCCTTGCCATCCAGGCTAAAGCCATAGCATGCCTTGGCACTGCCCCTGAGAGAGAAAATATATATATATTTTTTTAAGAAACTATGTACTTTCTATCTGTGACATCATTTAGTGAAGTAGACGGCAATGGTAAAATAGATTTACGCACAAGTCGAACAACATGTGCATCTACTCTAGGAGGAACTTCTCTTTTTGAACAGTCCGCAGCTGGAAAGGGATAGTAAGAATCCCTAAAACAGTTAACAAAGCTGCTCCAGGCCAGGCTTGAACTCACAACCTTTAGCATTGCTCAACAGATACTGTCTTATAAGTACCACGCACTGCCATTGCATCACTGGAGCACTGTTTAAATACAGGTGCCTTAGATTTTGACACTGCTTTGGCTGATTCTTCCAGAGACAGAATAGCCTTCATGCATCAATAAGGTCAGCTATATCTGATCATCATATGGGGTATTTGAATTCATCTTGTGTAGTCTGTAACATGGATGTATCTACCCTGGTTTTAATAGCCTGGCTATTTGTAAAAGCTGCTGAAACCAAAGCATAAGAAGGGTGCTGCATGTATGGGTTAATAGTGTAACCTATTCCTGGGGGTGGAAATGCAGGTGCTAATCTGCCAGCAATTGCAGACAAGGTCTGTGCGACCACACCCCTCTTGCAGGGCTTTGCCCCTAATAAGTAAGATACTGGGCTATTCCATGCAAAATCACTATACCAGATAAGCATGTTAAGGGTGTAGGGCCTGATAAAGTATCCTCGTTACTTTTGCCGCTCACAGACAAGGTAAATAATCAATTTTTACAAATACTACTCTCTTTTGTGACTGAAAATCACTTATACAGATAAAAAAGTGATATCAATCTGACCACAATCCGTGTACCTGATTTGAGGTTCAGAAACAATACTGACAGACATATAAAAGTCAGCACACATACTAGCAGTCAGTCACATGTTAAAATATTAGACATTGTCATATGAGAATACAATCAACCATAAAAATTACTTACAAGTAAATGGGACAATTGTATTTCTGTTTAACCAGTTTTTTCAGACATATCATGCAGAAAACAACAGTAATGTACAGGCCTCATATGCAATTGGTACCAAAAATTAACAATTCATACTAACAAGTAGAGAGAATTTTTAGTACTTTATAACCCATTTCTACATAGAGTGGGATACAGGGAGACTCACCACACTTCCATATCCATCAATACGCTCGCAAGATGCTGAGTGGATTCAGACGCTACTAGTGTACACTGCCGCTCTTGATGACTGATGAGAGACACAGACGCTCTTTAATGGACACAGACGGTCATTGAATGATAAGTGTATGCAGACGCTCCTGTCTGCGATCGGGTCTAGGCGGAAAGTCTAGTGTACACCATCGCAGCGTCTAAGCTGCGACCAAGTACCCTTGTGGTAGTGTCTGAGCCGGAATTGAGGTCATAAGTTCATGGACGGGAGACACATGGAAACTGGTCATGAACTTGGGGGAGGGGTGGCCAGAAGAGCATCTAACTCCCCCCGTTGACTTAAACTCTAAGGATCGCGGCCTCACCTAGTCCTGCCGCCTATGATCCCTAAAGCATAGCGCTGTTGCACTTAAGAGTGGTGGCGCATCAACCACTGTTTGTAGTCTCCTCCAATACAGTGAAGCTGTGTCCGGACCCCCTAGTTAGAGGAAACCGATTGACTTACCTTCTCCCCATGCTCCGGCCACAGCCTGGTTACGTCTGCTGGACCTGCTAGAATCATCCGACACAGACGCCCGTCGAGACAGCACTATACCGCGAAGATATGCGTGGTTGCGATCCGGTGGAGAGTTGTTGGAGTGACTCTTTCTAGCATGCGTTTAAGACGCTGTTAAGAAAGGTCACTCAAAAAAACATAATAAGACTATAAAAATAAAATAAAAGCTTCAGGCTGCTATTAACTGCAGCCCTGTGACCATGGTCCGGCTCATGCCGCACCAAACAAAAAACTGATTTGACTGAGTCAGTGGCTGGGATTATATGGAGAAGCCCCGATGCATCCTGGGAGGCCAGAAAGCTTGTGACTGTTTGGTGCCATTTCCACTGTTGCTCCGGCATATCCCAATGTTATCCTGTGGATAACCTGTGAACCCAGCCGGAGAAATGTGGATTCCCCCGCAGTAACCTTAGAAATTCACGTATCCAACTCAACCCCAAAGAGCCATTCCCCAGAAAAGGGGAGAGATTCCACACTGTGCTTGGACTCTGCGTCCGCTATTCATTGACGCAACGACAAAGCCCTGCGCGCCGACACTGCCATGGTAGAGGTCCTAGCATTAATAGTGTCCATCTCCTTGAGTGAGTCACACAGGACGCATGCAGTGTCCTGAATGTGCTTCAGGAGAGTCACCGTAGTGACTAGAGGCATATCCCCAGAGAGGCCCTCCTGAATTTGAGAAGCCCACGTGTAAATGGCATGGGTCATCCAGCAACCCACTATGACCAGCCTTTGCGATACACCAGCTGCCGTGTAAATAGACTTTAGTGCAGTCTCTATTTTTCTGTCCCCAGGGTTCTTTATGGTAAAGAAGCCTGGGCAGGCAGCACCGCCGAGAGACTGATACGTCAACCCCGGGGGGTTCTTCCCAGAATTTCCTGCCTTCAGGAGCAAATGGGAAAGTGTGCAAAAATATTTTTGACATTTGGGGGTTTATTTACTAAAATTTCTAGTTTGTCCGATTTTAGTTTTTTTTTTTCTGAGTGGCAACACGGGAATTTACTAAGCACAAATCTCGGCAGTGTTGGGGCTATTCGTAATGGTTTTCACGGCTAATTTCAGAAATACGAATGAATAGACAATCGGTCAAACGCGGCTGTTTGTTCATACAACACGGTAATTTACTATTCATTCGTATTTGGGTGTTAGTCTCTGAATGCTCATTTGCGGGTGTATTTTTTTGCGAATCGTTAAAAAAAAGCAGCAAGAAAATAGACCTGCTTTTTCCAGGCGAGTTTAGATAATCATGCACGGAGGTTAAGTGGGGTCACTCTTGTGGTTGGCCCCACTTAACCTCGCAGTCTACCACAGACCGCAAAGTTCCCATCATTGGATATAATAGAGTGCCTCTGCGCTACATTGTATCTACAGTGAGCCGCCTGACTGACAGTGCAGGAGCGCACAGCCAATCAGGAGAGTGCCATGACATGGCGCTCCCTGATTGGCTGAAGGGACCCTCTTTGACAGGAGTTACGGGGGGTCCCGCCAGATGGGAAAGGGGTTACATGTGTAAACATGGGACCCCTTTCAGTTCGTGGATTGGGGTTTTAATTTTTTTAATTTTACCAAGTCCCTGGATTATAACTTATAAGAAGAGGACCGATCTACACGGGATTCTTTGCAAGTATAATTTTATTTACAGATACCCCGGGATTCTACTGAACAAGAGGACCAGGTGCTTCGTGTCAACATAGATAAGTATGTATGTATGTATGTATGTATGTATGTATGTAAGTAAGTGTGCATGTATGTTTAATAAAATTTTACTTTCAAGGTGTGGGTTTTGTTTTTATTTGGGTATTTTTTTGTAGTAGAACTACAGGCACCAGCGGGCCCATTTCCCCCCCGCATGCTGGTACTTGTGATTCTCCAAGTACCAGCTTGCGGGGGAGACTTGCTGGGACTTGTAGTTCTGCTACAAAAACCAATATTCTATTTTTACACAAAAGGCTATCAGCCTCCCATACACCGCCCACGGATGTGGGGACAGCCTCGGGTTTCACACCTGGTCCTTGGGTGGCTGGAAGGGGGAACCCCTTGATTTAAGGGGTCCCCACTCCTCCAGGGTACCCCGGCCAGGGGTGACTAGTTGGGGATTTAATGCCAGGGCCGCAGGGACCAATATAAAAGTGTCCCCCGGCTGTGGCATTATCTCTCTGACTAGTGGAGCCCGGTGCTGGTGGTAAAAATACGGGGGACCCCTACGTTTTTTGTCCCCTGTATTTTTGGCACCAGGACCAGGCGCAGAGCCCGGTGCTGGTTGTTTAAATATAGGGGAACCACAGTCATTTTTCCCCCTGTATTTTTACAACCAGGACCATCTCAAAGAGCCCGAGGCTGGTTATGCTTAGGAGGGGGGACCCCACGCAATTTTTTTTCCATTTTTTAATCCTTTCTGCACTGCTCACAATGAAGCCCTGCACGGATCTCACAGATCCGTCCGGGATTCCTTGTGTTTTGTCAGGCAGTGTTTTACTAATCACTCCCGTAAAACACTGCCTGACATTACGAATCACATCGACATCGGAAAATACCAAATAGAAAAATATGTAAGTGCGCAACCAACAGCAGCAGGTATGAGGAAGGTCAGATCCTCAAATAAAAACGAAATAGTAAAAAGGAATGTATACCAGCGCTGGCTAACAGATTGATACAAAGATGGTTTGCTTCATGTATAAAATTGAAAACAATTTATTGACATATCATATATAAAACAATTAAAAAGAAAGGAATAAATTCCTGATACCACTAGGTGGCAGTGTAGATTAATATTGTCTTATCTGGAGAGACTGAGTATGTGATTTTCCACTTTCTTATATTACCAATGTCAAATCCTTAGGGCTAGGACAGTCTCCCAAGATGCATTCACTGTGTTGTATGAATAGTTACCGAATCCACAAGATGATGGGCATCAGCATTAGGACAAGTCCATTTAAAGCTGCAGATGTGGGCCAAACCGGTTAGATGCAAATTATCCAGTGATGGGAGAAAAAGTCCAATTTTTGCCAGGGGATGACCGGAATCTCATAGGTCTATTCAGAAAGTGGAGTCCAGATAATTGTGGAATAAGTTCAACGCGTTTCGCTGGCACAAGTATAATCCAGCTTCCTCAGGAGCATAAATCCCATTAGCATTGGGTACTCTATTTATGCCCTTCTTAATGATTCAATAAGCAACACCTGTTTGATCACAGAAATACATAGAAGCAAACCATCCATAAAAATAAAAAAAACCTTACAATCAAGATCATAATAATAATAATAATAATATCTATTCATAAAATAAATATCATCTAAAAACGAGTGTTATACCCTTATTTATTAAGAAAAAACGTTTGACAGTGTTGATCATGTGATGTATCACATCACATGATCGGCTATTCTGGCAGTCCCATTGGTCCGATAACCTACCCGTGGTCATGTGATTCTAATCACATGACCGGGTTCATAGATCCCCTTCGCCTGGGGTAAGCTAATATTATTTATAGGTCTCAGAGTGTGGGTCCGTCTTATTGGTCTGATTAGTAGCACATGACTGAGTGCGCGTTTACGTGACGAGAGACGTCATTCTCTCAGTCACATGACCGCGCCGTCCGTGTATCACTGGATTCTCGTCAGACACCAAAGCCGGGAACACATTGCAAATGACCAAATAAGGATATTACTCCTACTCCGGACCTTCCCCACCATGATTATTTGTTGGTCACCATGGAGACCCGTATGCAGAGAGTGATATATCAAACACATATACAATTCATGTAATAGTATTCAATAATCTCAGCAGTTTAGTAAATGACCGTATCAGGATTAAAAAAGTTGCAGTAAATTGCACCCGACACCATTCTAGATCAAACACCCTTAAAAACGGCTAAAACACGAATATTAGTAAATAAACCCCTTGGTATTTTTTGTCTGGATTTTTCCAGGCTAACTTAAACAGGTCATCTAACTCTGCAGAATCAGGGACATTAGGCTTGTTCTGTGTAAAGAAAAATGACTGCTGTAATGCAGCGTCCTCTAGAGGGAGTTTTAACACATCCCCTATAGCCAGAATGAGGGGTTCAATACCTTGAGCAGAAGTGGAATCCCCACTAACGGGATCCAAGTCCTCCCCATCCTCGTGTATCTCATCTGAATCATAGAGTAGAGCAGGTTAACCACGCCCTTGTGGTCCTGAGTTAGAGAGGGGAGGCTGTGTAACATCTGCCCTGGCAGCTAGGTCTGCAACAGCCTGCTGTAGTAGCTGAGTCTTTTGAGCATTAGCAGTGAGTTGTGATGACATATAAGACATCATAGTTTTAAGGGCACCTAGCCAGGAAGGCTCTTGACCCTCTCCCCCAGCCCCCTGAGTTGTGAAGATTGGCTGCATTGTTCACATGATACAGAATCAGATGATAAGGGAGAGAATCTGGTGTGGCATACACTGCATACTTTGTGTTTACCCATGTTTACAGTAAAGCACAAATACATACACACAGACAAGTAATAACTCAGCAAGCCTGCCCTTACTGTATGTGAGAGGGAGATAGAGAGAGAAGACCAGCACACCCCAGCTACACAGCCCCAGTTTGGCTGTAAGCTGTTATATCACAGTGAAACACCTATAATTACGGTCCTTTATAGTACACAGATTGTTGCGCGCCTGTTGCTGCTGCAAGCAGAGGAAGGCGCCAAAATACCGCTGGTCCCGCTCTGAGGTAGCTCCGCCCCCCATCCCCCATGGCACCGGAGCTACAGTATTTTTTATATTGGCTATGTCTCCCAAATAGCTTAAAAACATCATACAAGTGCTAGTTTAAGCCACTGCTAGCCAGTGTACACGGGGAGGGGGGGACTGTAGCAGGTCCCCCCCAGGGGGGTCCCTATGTCTCCCCTGTGTGTCAGCAGCACTGTGAACCAGGGGCCACTGGTTTGTACTCACCACTGTCGTCACCTTCAGGCTATTGTTAGGGGTGTGCTGCGTGCTGCGATTGCGACAGGTAAGGCGCAGTGACCCGTTGTACAAACAACCTCTCAAGACAGTGGTCCTGCAGCAGGGAAGCGGCTCAGACACCTCGTAAGGCCGGTGACCGTCCCCCCGTAACTCCCACGGTGCAGGTATGCTGTTGCCCAAACAGCTAGCATACCGAAAATAATAAAGATTGACAAGAAACCGAAGAAAACTCTCTGGAGCTGCAGAGATATGCATCCTCTCCTGAGGGCACTTTTTGCTAAATTGCCTGTGGGAGGAGGCATAGAGGGGAGGAGCCAGCACACCCAGTGAAGAAATTTAAAGTGCATCGGCTCCTTTGGACGCCGTCTATACCCCATCGAACTAAGTCTCCCCAATATCCCTTATGGATGCTAGAGAAATAAATTTGCCCTCTCAAGCTGAAGCAGTAAGCTGAAAGTGCTAGTGCATAGAACAAAAAATAAGAATTTACTTACCGATAATTCTATTTCTCATAATCCGTAGTGGATGCTGGGGACTCCGAAAGGACCATGGGGAATAGCGGCTCCGCAGGAGACTGGGCACAAAAGTAAAAGCTTTAAGACTACCTGGTGTGCACTGGCTCCTCCCCCTATGACCCTCCTCCAAGCCTCAGTTAGGATACTGTGCCCGGACGAGCGTACACAATAAGGAAGGATTTTGAATCCCGGGTAAGACTCATACCAGCCACACCAATCACACCGTACAACTTGTGATCTGAACCCAGTTAACAGCATGATAACAGAGGAGCCTCTGAAAAGATGGCTCACAACAATAATAACCCGATTTTTTGTAACAATAACTATGTACAAGTATTGCAGACAATCCGCACTTGGGATGGGCGCCCAGCATCCACTACGGACTATGAGAAATAGAATTATCGGTAAGTAAATTCTTATTTTCTCTGACGTCCTAGTGGATGCTGGGGACTCCGAAAGGACCATGGGGATTATACCAAAGATCCCAAATGGGCGGGGGAGTGCGGATGACTCTGCAGCACCGAATGAGAGAACTCCAGGTCCTCCTCAGCCAGGGTATCAAATTTGTAGAATTTAGCAAACGTGTTTTCCCCTGACCAAGTAGCTGCTCGGCAAAGTTGTAAAGCAGAGACCCCTCGGGCAGCCGCCCAAGATGAGCCCACTTTCCGTGTGGAATGCGCTTTTACAGATTTTGGCTGTGGCAGGCCTGCCACAGAATGTGCAAGCTGAATTGTACTACAAATCCAACGAGCAATAGTCTGCTTAGAAGCAGGAGCACCCAGCTTGTTGGGTGCATACAGGATAAACAGCGAGTCAGATTTCCTGACTCCAGCCGTCCTGGAAACATATATTTTCAGGGCCCTGACTACGTCCAGCAACTTGGAATCCTCCAAGTCCCTAGTAGCCGCAGGCACCACAATAGGCTGGTTTAAGTGAAAAGCTGAAACCACCTTAGGGAGAAATTGAGGACGAGTCCTCAATTCTGCCCTGTCCGTATGAAAAATTAGGTAAGGGCTTTTATAGGATAAAGCCGCCAATTCTGAGACACGCCTGGCTGAGGCCAGGGCTAACAGCATTACCACTTTCCATGTGAGATATTTTAAGTCCACAGTGGTGAGTGGTTCAAACCAATGTGATTTTAGGAACCCCAAAACTACATTGAGATCCCAAGGTGCCACTGGAGGCACAAAAGGAGGCTGTATATGCAGTACCCCCTTGACAAACGTCTGGACTTCAGGAACTGAAGCTAGTTCTTTTTGGAAGAATATTGACAGGGCCGAAAATTTGAACCTTAATGGACCCCAATTTTAGGCCCATAGACAGTCCTGTTTGCAGGAAATGCAGGAAACGACCCAGTTGAAATTCCTCTGTAGGGGCCTTCCTGGCCTCACACCACGCAACATATTTACGCCAAATACGGTGATAATGTTGCACAGTTACATCCTTCCTGGCTTTGATCAGGGTAGGGATGACTTCATCCGGAATGCCTTTTTCCTTCAGGATCCGGCGTTCAACCGCCATGCCGTCAAACGCAGCCGCGGTAAGTCTTGGAACAGACATGGTCCCTGCTGGAGCAGGTCCTTTCTTAGAGGTAGAGGCCACGGGTCTTCCGTGAGCATCTCTTGAAGTTCCGGGTACCAAGTCCTTCTTGGCCAATCCGGAGCCACGAGGATAGTCCTTACTCCTCTCCTTCTTATGATTCTCAGTACCTTGGGTATGAGAGGCAGAGGAGGGAACACATACAACTGACTGGTACACCCACGGTGTTACCAGAGCGTCCACAGCTATTGCCTGAGGGTCCCTTGACCTGGCGCAATATCTGTCCAGTTTTTTGTTGAGGCGGGACGCCATCATGTCCACCTTTGGTTTTTCCCAACGGTTCACAATCATGTGGAAGACTTCTGGGTGAAGTCCCCACTCCCCCGGGTGGAGATCGTGTCTGCTGGGGAAGTCTGCTTCCCAGTTGTCCACTCCCGGAATGAACACTGCTGACAGTGCTATCACATGATTTTCCGCCCAGCGAAGAATCCTTGCAACTTCCGTCATTGCCCTCCTGCTTCTTGTGCCGCCCTGTCTGTTTACGTGGGCGACTGCCGTGATGTTGTCTGACTGGATAAGCACCGGCTGACCCTGAAGCAGAGGCCTTGCCTGACTTAGGGTATTGTAAATGGCCCTTAGTTCCAGGATATTTATGTGAAGTGACGTCTCCATGCTTGACCACAAGCCCTGGAAATTTTTTCCCTGTGTGACTGCTCCCCAGCCTCTCAGGCTGGCATCCGTGGTCACCAGGACCCAGTCCTGAATGCCGAATCTGCGGCCCTCTAGAAGATGAGCACTCTGCAACCACCACAGGAGAGACACCCTTGTCCTTGGAAACAGGGTTATCCGCTGATGCATTTGAAGATGCGATCCGGACCATTTGTCCAGCAGATCCCACTGAAAAGTTCTTGCGTGGAATCTGCCGAATGGAATCGCTTCGTAAGAAGCCACCATTTTTCCCAGGACCCTTGTGCATTGATGCACTGACACTTGGCCTGGTTTTAGGAGGTTCCTGACTAGGTCTGATAACTCCCTGGCTTTCTCCTCCGGGAGAAACACCTTTTTCTGTACTGTGTCCAGAATCATCCCTAGGAACAGCAGACGTGTCGTCGGAATCAGCTGCGATTTTGGAATATTTAGAATCCATCCGTGCTGTCGTAGTACTACTTGAGATAGTGCTACTCCGACCTCTAACTGTTCTCTGGACCTTGCCCTTATCAGGAGATCGTCCAAGTAAGGGATAATTAAGACGCCTTTTCTTCGAAGAAGAATCATCATTTCGGCCATTACCTTGGTAAAGACCCGGGGTGCCGTGGACAATCCAAACGGCAGCGTCTGAAACTGATAGTGACAGTTCTGTACCACAAACCTGATTGGTGAGAAGGGCAAATTGGGACATGGAGGTAAGCATCCTTGATGTCCAGAGACACCATATAGTCCCCTTCTTCCAGGTTCGCTATCACTGCTCTGAGTGATTCCATCTTGAATTTGAACCTTTGTATGCAAGTGTTCAAGGATTTCAGATTTAAAATAGGTCTCACCGAGCCGTCCGGCTTCGGTACCACAAACAGCGTGGAATAATACCCCTTTCCGTGTTGTAGGAGGGGTACCTTGATTATCACCTGCTGGGAATACAGCTTGTGAATGGCTTCCAATACTGCCTCCCTGTCGGGGGGAGACGTTGGTAAAGCAGACTTCAGGAACCGGCGAAGGGGAGACGTCTCGAATTCCAATTTGTACCCCTGAGATACTACCTGCAGGATCCAGGGGTCCACTTGCGAGTGAGCCCACTGCGCGCTGAAATTCTTGAGACGGGCCCCCACCGTGCCTGAGTCCGCTTGTAAGGCCCCAGCGTCATGCTGAGGACTTGGCAGAAGCGGAGGAGGGCTTCTGTTCCTGGAAAGAGGCTGTCTGCTGCAGTCTTTTTCCCCTTCCTCTGCCCCGGGGCAGATACGAGTGGCCTTTTGCCCGCTTGCCCTTATGGGGACGAAAGGACTGAGCCTGAAAAGACGGTGTCTTTTTCTGCTGAGAGGTGACCTGGGGTAAAAAGGTGGATTTCCCAGCCGTTGCCGTGGCCACCAGGTCCGATAGACCGACCCCAAATAACTCCTCCCCTTTATACGGCAATACTTCCATATGCCGTTTGGAATCCGCATCACCTGACCACTGTCGCGTCCATAACCCTCTTCTGGCAGAAATGGACAGCGCACTTACTCTTGATGCCAGAGTGCAAATATCCCTCTGTGCATCTCTCATATATAGAAATGCATCCTTTAAATGCTCTATAGTCAATAATATATTGTCCCTGTCCAGGGTATCAATATTTTCAGTCAGGGAATCCGACCAAGCCACCCCAGCACTGCACATCCAGGCTGAGGCGATTGCTGGTCGCAGTATAATACCAGTATGTGTGTATATACTTTTTAGGATATTTTCCAGCTTCCTATCAGCTGGTTCCTTGAGGGCGGCCGTATCAGGAGACGGTAACGCCACTTGTTTAGATAAGCGTGTGAGCGCCTTATCCACCCTAGGGGGTGTTTCCCAACGCGCCCTAACCTCTGGCGGGAAAGGGTATAATGCCAATAATTTTTTAGAAATTAGCAGTTTTTTATCGGGGGAAACCCACGCTTCATCACACACCTCATTTAATTCATCTGATTCAGGAAAAACTACGGGTAGTTTTTTCACACCCCACATACTACAAGTACCACAAAAAAGGGTATTATCAGAAATGTTCAAAACCTCCTTCATTGCCGTGATCATGTAACGTGTGGCCCTACTGGAAAATACGTTTGTTTCCTCCCCGTCGACACTGGAGTCAGTGTCCGTGTCTGGGTCTGTGTCGACCACCTGAGGTAACGGGCGCTTTAGAGCCCCTGACGGTGTTTGAGACGCCTGTACAGGTATTAACTGATTTGCCGGCTGTCTCATGTCGTCAACAGTCTTTTGTAAAGTGCTGACACTATCACGTAATTCCTTCCATAAGACCATCCAGTCAGGTGTCGACTCCCTAGGGGGTGACATCACTAATACAGGCAATTGCTCCGCCTCCATACCATTTTCCTCCTCATACATGTCGACACAACGAACCGACACACAGCACACACACAGGGAATGCTCTGATAGAGGACAGGACCCCACTAGCCCTTTGGGGAGACAGAGGGAGAGTTTGCCAGCACACACCAGAGCGCTATATATATATATATATATATATATATATATATATATATATATATATATATATATATATATATATATATATATATATATATATATATACAGGGATAACCTTATATAAGTGTTTTTCCCTTATATAGCTGCTGTATAGATTTATCTGCCAATTTAGTGCCCCCCCTCTCTTGTTTTACCCTGTTTCTGTAGTGCAGGACTGCAGGGGAGAGTCAGGGAGCTTCCCTCCAACGGAGCTGTGAGGAAAAATGGCGCCAGTGTACTGAGGAGATAGGCTCCGCCCCCTTCTCGGCGGCCGTTCTCCCGCTTTTTTATGGAAAAACAGGCATGAGTTAAATGCATCCATATAGCCCAGGAGCTATATGTGATGCATTTTTTGCCCCCTAAGGTGTTTATATTGCGTCTCAGGGCGCCCCCACCCAGCGCCCTGCACCCTCAGTGACCGGAGTGTGAAGTGTGCTGAGAGCAATGGCGCACAGCTGCGGTGCTGTGCGCTACCTTATTGAAGACAGGACGTCTTCTGCCGCCGATTTTTCCGGACCTCTTCTGGCTCTGTAAGGGGGACGGCGGCGCGGCTCCTGGACCCATCCATGGCTGGGCCTGTGATCGTCCCTCTGGAGCTAATGTCCAGTAGCCTAAGAAGCCCAATCCACTCTGCACGCAGGTGAGTTTGCTTCTTCTCCCCTTAGTCCCTCGATGCAGTGAGCCTGTTGCCAGCAGGTCTCACTGAAAATAAAAAACCTAAAACTAAACTTTTTTCCAAGCAGCTCAGGAGAGCCACCTAGACTGCACCCTTCTCGTTCGGGCACAAAAATCTAACTGAGGCTTGGAGGAGGGTCATAGGGGGAGGAGCCAGTGCACACCAGGTAGTCTTAAAGCTTTTACTTTTGTGCCCAGTCTCCTGCGGAGCCGCTATTCCCCATGGTCCTTTCGGAGTCCCCAGCATCCACTAGGACGTCAGAGAAAAATACAGGTAAGGTTCCAATTATTATACTAGAGTTCCAGACAAATACGCAGGCTAAATTACCAGTAATGTTTCAGCATAGTGTAGGGTGATCCACCTGAATTTGTTCCCTAATAGCTGCTCTGTTGTTATGAATAAGCCGCCCCAGGCTCGCTGTGATCCAGGATGGTGTAAATGAAGCAGCTATTGAAAGGCCAAAAGAGGACCTAATGGCAAAATGTGTCAGAGGTATTCCATATATCCCGTGAATGACTGATGGATCTTTGCTTATGAGCTCTGGGCTGCAACCTATTTTACAAGTTGTTAGAGGTACTGCTTACTAGTGTGAGAGGTGCGGTGCGTGTGGTGGTGCCTGCTGCCGTGCAGGTGTAGACGCGGTACTCACCAGGCGCCGCTCTCTCTCACCTTCAGGTACCGGAACCTTCAACGGACCTGGAATTCTTCAGTCGGATCCGGACACGGCGATTCCCTCTCGGAGCTGACCGACGACCTAGCTGAGGAGAGAAGGGTTTACATTAAAGGGGGTATCTACCCTTCTTCCGCTGGAACAGGGGATACCCCAGGGGTGGCTGCGACCTTCACCGGCTGGGTGAATGGTCATCACCGGCACAAAGCCTCAGCTACCCAGCTTTCACACACTCGCGCTTTCGCACGTAGTGTGATGAAAGGGATTCTCACGTCCGTGAGCAATCCTAACTCCGGCGCTCGGGGACAAACAAGGGACAGACGTACACGGATGCTACTCACCGTCACAAGTCTTGCACTCCGATCTTCTCCACTTACAGGTCCCTGTAAGGAGGCAAAGAGAAACAGCCGTGCAGGGCCTAACTCTGACCTAGTGTCACACCCTATACTATCTACAACAGCGGAGCCCTCAAACTAGCTCTGTGGGTGTGGTGCAACACAACTATGCACAACTTACACAACACATACACTTTGCCCTGCACGGTAACAACATATAACACACTATCGGAGTTACAACATAAAACGGTGCTGTCCCTTTATCTACCCGACCCAGAACATCCAGTAGTGGGGACCGCACAGCTCACCCACCTACCGTACTCTCAGGGTGGCCTGAGCCTAGCGCCCAGTACCACCTTTACTCACCTCAGGGAAACACTGCTTCGCTGGGCCTAGCGCCCCCTAACTGCCCACAGGCCGGAGGCCTGACTTTGCCCACGGGCCTAGCGCCCGCCTACTTGCCGCCCGTTGGGTGACCTGGGCCTTGTGCCCAGGGTCACCTTATCGTATCCCTGATTTGGCCACAAATACCCTAGGGCCTAACGCCCTCTATTAGCCACAGGCCTAGTGCCTAGATCGTTCCCCGGGCCTAGTGCCCGCCTAACTGGTGCCGCATGAGTGGGGTGGCTTGGGCCTAATGCCCAAACCACCTCATCAAATATTGGGGGCCCAAACTCCTAACTGCGCCCAGGCCTAGCGCCTGAATTGTGTCCTCGGGCCTAATGCCCGTCCCTGGTGGTCGAGGGAGGAAAAGGGGAGGGGGAGGATAGCCTCACTGAGGCCTTACCTAACCTGGGGGCCTCCACCGTCTTCTGCCGCTGACCCGTCCTGGCCAGCGGCGCCTCCGTCTCTTCCCTGCGTCCAGCCGCCGCTGGACATCTTCTTTCTGCAGGCCGACGTCTTCTGGCCTCTTCCGCGGCCTCAGGACCTCCTCTCCCCGCGGTCGTCGTCTTCTCCTCGGCGCCGGATCCTCTTCTGTGCTCCGGCGCGCCGACGACCTCCTCCGCTGCTCCCGGCCGTGTCTTCTCTTCAGCCACGCGATCCTCTTCTTCTTCCTCCTGCGCGCGGGCTCCTCCTCTTCGCCGCTCTTCGGCGCGGCCTCCTGTCCGAACGGCTCCCGCCCGGCGTCTGACGCCAGACGCCGGGGGCGGGGCCTATGATGCGGCGAGCGCTGATTGGCTCGCCGCGTCTCTTCCTGATTGGCCGCCGCTCCGGGAGCCGCGATTGGCTCCCGGAGGGCGCCAACATTCAAACCCTCCAGCCTGGGGTCCGGTGCAGGGAAAAGGGTAATCCCTGCACCGGACAGCCGCCGCCGCCACGCACCCAGCGCTGGGGACAGACAAGCTGCCCCAGCGCTGTCCCCAACTAGGGACAACACAGATGTGCCCACAGGGCACATCCTTACACTACCACTCGCTGTTTGGTTACAGTACAGTATTGGAGCATGCTCGAACTCCCGGCAGACTCATTCTTACCTGCTGGGGACCCCAGTTACAGCAGAAACCTATATTGTTCATAGGAGCGGGGACCCTCATCTTACCCTGTTTCAGTTATATCATGGTGAGCCTGCATGGGCTTATACATAACTCCTCACCAGCTATTAGAGAATGGACATTCAGGCGGGTTATCATTTATGCCAGGACATTAGTGGTAATTATGCCTGTTTATTTGTCTGCAACTCGAGTATAATAATTGGGACCTTATATATTTCCATATGTACAGTATATGTTATATGCATTATTACTTTCCGCTTACTGCTTCAAGTTTATGAGAGCAAATTTATATTTCATGAATTCCATAAATTTAATAGTCATTTGAACATGTGTAGATTTGTTTCATAATTAATAATATTTTATGTTACACTGTTTAACCCATGTTTTAATAATTTATCATTTCTGCTCTAACGCAACACTCTCCTGTATGAGCGCAGCTCCACTCTGTTGTGCATATGCCAGGTCACCTCCTCCTTACTGCCCCAGTGCCCTCTAGCTCTGCCCCTACCCTGCACTGACTGCCTGCTGTCGGCTCACTCAACTCTGGTACATGAGAGCTGAGGGAATGACCACAGCAATGTCCAGTGCCGGAGGTGCAGAGGGGAGAGCAGCAGCATCCGGTATGTAAGGTGCAGAGGGGCTGGAGCCAAGCTTACAATTGCGCTTGTCACACAGGAAACTATTTGCATTGTTAAGTAATAGCATGACTGAGCATTCGCAGAACCAAATAGATAGGAATCAAAGCCTTTTAAAACCTCTCAGAAACAGCGTGTTACCACAACCGCTATTACTTTGCCATTTCTTGCTGAATAGTGGTGAAAAAAAATAAAAAATTATCGTGGTTGATAAAGAACGGGACAATATCGACATTTTTGCTGAAAAGAGCTCTCAGATGTAATCATGAAGCAAGTTTACAAAAACAGTTGCAAGTGCATAAGAGGGCTTTGTTCTTGAATGACAAACATTTTGCATAGGGTGTGGGAGAGAGGGTGCAAATTTATAGTTTGCAGGGGGGCGTCCAACCTAGTACTGGCTGTACTGTTACTGGGTATACCAAGTACAAACATCCTGTGTACTATTACTACTGTGTATACCACACACATATACCCTGTGTACTATTACCATACCTCCCCAACTGTCCCATTTTTTTTTGAGACTGTGCTGCTGTCCCACCCGCTGGCAGTTGGGAGGCTCCATTCCCTCTCTGCTCTGCAGCAGTGAATAAACGCTGTGCGCATGCACACAGCGTCTATTTATGGGAGTAAGAGGGACTGGGGGCATGCCAACAGCTCATAGAGCACTGGGCATGCCTCCTAAATTACAAAAAATGGGGGCGTGGCTCGTGATCACGGCTCTCCCATGAAGCCATGCCCCTTTTCGTCGGCATTATATAGTTGCGCATTATTTCTGAGGTGGTGTGTTGGTGAGGAGTGAACAAAGGGGGTAATTGGGAACTGATCGCAGCAGCAACTTTGTTAGCAGTTGTGCAGATATAATATTTGCAGAGAGTTAGATTTGGGTGGGTTATTTTGTTTCTGTGCAGGGTACATACTGGCTGCTTTATTATTACACTGCAATTTAGATTTCAGTTTGAACACACCCCACCCAAATCTAACTCTCTCTGCACATGTTATATCAGCCACACCTGCAGTGCACATGGGGGGTAATTCCAAGTTGATCGCAGCAGGACATTTTTTAGCAGTCGAGCAAAACCATGTGCACTGCAGGGGGGGGGGGGGGCAGATATAACATTTGCAGAGAAAGTTAGATTTGGTTGGGTTATTTTGTTTCTGTGCAGGGTAAATACTAAATACTGGCTGCTTTATTTTTACACTGCAATTTAGATTGCAGATTGAACTCACCACACCCAAATCTAACTCTCTGCACGTTATATCTGCCCCCCCCTGCAGTGCACATGGTTTTGCCCAATTGCTATCAAAAATCCTGCAGCGATCAACTTGGAATTACCCCCATGGTTTTGCCAAACTGCTAACAAATTTGCTGCTGCGATCTCTGAATTAGCCCCAAAGACAAGAACATTGCACAATCATGACCTGACTTCCACAGATTGACCCATTGGGACATACTTTGTACAAACACCCTGCCCACAGATTTTGCTGTTCCACATTGGATTACAGTACATATGGATGTTAGACGGATTTTTGGACAGTGTCATAGTGAACAGCCGACCTACAGATTAATTCTTTGTTATTGACTTTTGGGACATTAATCCAGGACTTCTTCCATTCAGTCCTCACGATACCACCCTCCATTAGACTGACTATTCTTCATTATCTACATACACAAATAGGGACAATCTGTCTCAATACCAATACCCTAGAGAGCTCTACTTGTACCTAAGTACAGGATATATCTTTATTGTATTTTCCTGACTTTTATGTACAAGAGAACATTTGGAAGGCTTTTCTAAAGTGTGACAACAGGAGAAAGTGCCAAAAACATCTATATTTTGTATTTTATACGCTTCACACATGGTGGAATTTATTTTAGTCTAGGCAAATTCATCCAATTACAACTTTTGGTTTCTTGACGTATGCGATTTGTATTCAACATCCAGACTTTCCTGCACTGGTTATAGATGTTTGTTATGGTTTGATAACCTGTAATCAGTTATGTAAACAATATCTACATTCCTTGTCTGTACCAGTGGTTCATGATGGTAAAGTCACACCAGAATTTATCTAAAGCAAAGGTCTTCAAAAAAGCCCCTTTTCTCTATATGTACAGTACTGTGCAAAAGTTTTAGGCAGGCGTGGAAAGATGCTGAAAAGTAAGAATGCTTTCAAAAATAGAATTGTCAATAGTTTATTTTTAGCAAGTAACAAAATGCAAAGTCGATAAACGGAAGAAAAACCTAAATCAAATCAACATTTGGTATAACCACCCTTTGCCAAAACAGCATCAATTCTTCTAGGTACACTTGCACACAGTTTTTGAAGGAACTCGGCAGGGAGGTTGTTTCAAATATCTTGGAGAACTAACCACAAACCTTCTGTGGATGTAGGCTTGCTCAAATCCTTCGGTCTCTTCATGTAATCCAAGACAGACTCGATGATGTTGAGAGAGATCAGGGCTATGTGGTGTCCATACCATCACTTCCAGGACTCCTTGTCATTTATGTTGAAGATAGGTCTTAATGACATCAGCTGTGTGTTTGGAGTCGTTGTCCTGCTGCAGAATAAATTTAGAGCCAAACAGATACCTCCCTGATGGATTTGCATGATGGATAAGTACCTTCCTGTATTTCCCAGCATTGAAGAACAAAGAAACAGGCAACGCTGAGGACTGTAGATGCAGTGGTTAGCAAAGGAAACTGAGGGGTTAATTTACTAAAGCTTCTAAAGCAGAGTATTGGTGATGTTGCCCAAAGCAACCAATCAGATGCGGTCTATCATTTTCTAAAAGGCAACAGATAAATTATAGACAGCATCTGATTGGTTACTATGGGGAACATAACCTATTCTCTATTTTAGAAGCTTTAGTAAATTTACCCCTTAGTGCATCAGATGATGGTTGTTTTATTTGCTAGTTATGCAATGGAACAAAAAAATATTAATCTGTACCTTGTCTTATTGTGGTGCCTTCTCCATCATCTACTCCTCTCCCAGCTTTACCTGCTTTTACCCCCTTACCATAACCCCCTTCCATGTTTTAACCTATTCACCTTTACCCCCTTAATTTCTGGTTTTTCTATTCACACAAAACTTGCATCATTACAGCTTCTGCACATAAGCAGAATGCACACACAGTTCAGATGGAACGGATCATTCCCCTCCAAGTAGCGCATAGCGTATGTACTGCAGACTGGAGCCCTCTACTCAGTGAGGACTGATGACCAGTGTGCTGCAGCAAGGCAATAAGAGCATGCTCAGTTGGGAACGGATAACCGAGCACTCCTTTAATACACATACGCCAAAAACCCAGGTTTTATTCTCCAGTAACAGCGCATCGACCTGGGTTGTCTATGTGCGAACAAAAATAAATAAATAAATAGGATTTTAATACCTACCGGTAAATCCTTTTCTCTTAGTCCGTAGAGGATGCTGGGGTCACCATTAGAACCATTGGGTATAGACGGGATCCGCAGGAGACATGGGCACTTTAAGACTTTGAAAGGGTGTGAACTGGCTCCTCCCTCAATGCCCCTCCTCCAGAGTCCAGTTATAGGAACTGTGCCCAGGGCTACGGCCATTTCGAGGAAAGGATTTATTGTTAAACTAAGGTGAGATTCATACCAGCTCACACCTCAAGCATGCCGCACAACATGGCATTCAACAGAACATAGGCCAACGGCATGAACAATTGCAGCAACATGCTGACAATAAACGTAACACAACATATGTGTAACCAGAACTATTAACTGCAGATACAGTAGGCACTGGGACGGGCGCCCAGCATTCTCTACGGACTAAGAGAAAAGGATTTACCGGTAGGTATTAAAATCCTATTTTCTCATACGTCCTAGAGTATACTGGGGTCACCATTAGAACCATGGGGTTATATCAAAGCTCTAGAACGGTAGGGAGAGTGCGGACGACTCTGCAGCACCGATTGACCAAACTTAAGGTCTTCAATCGGCCAAGGTGTCAAACTTGTAGAACTTTGCAAAAGTGTTTGACCCCCAACCAAGTAGCTGCTCGGCAAAGTTGCAATGCCGAGACCCCCCGGGCAGCCGCCCAGGATGAGCCCACCTTCCTAGTGGAATGGGCCTTCACTGATTCCGGTAATGGTAATCCAGCCGTGGAATGGGCCTGCTGAATCGTGTTACAGATCCAGCGCGCAATGGTCTGCTTGGAAGCAGGACACCCAACCTTGTTGGGAGCATACAGGATAAACAGAGCCTCTGTTTTCCTAATCTGAGCCGTTCTGGTGACATAAATCTTCAAAGCTTTGACCACATCCAGAGATTTTTACTCAACAAAGGCGTCAGTAGCCACAGGAACAACGATAGGTTGGTTTATGTGGAAAGAGGAAACCACCTTCGGTAAAAATTGCTGACGTGTCCTCAATTCAGCTCCATCTTCATGGAAGATCAAATAAGGGCTCTTGTGAGACAAGGCCGCTAACTCAGACACCCGCCTTGCAGATGCCAAGGCCAACAGGATGACCACTTTCCAAGTGAGGAATTTCAACTGCACCTTCCGTAAAGGTTCAAACCAATGTGATTGAAGGAACTGCAACACCACATTAAGATCCCATGGTGCCACAAATGGAGGTTGGATGTGCAATACGCCTTTCACGAAAGTCTGAACTTCTGGAAGGAAGGCCAATTGTTTCTGAAAGAAAACCGATAATGCTGAAGTCTGAACCTTAATTGAGCCCAATTTTAGGCCCGCATCCACACCTGCTTGTAGAAAATGGAGAAACCGTTCTAGCTGAAACTCTTCCGTAGGAGCCTTCTTGGAGTCACACCAAGAAACATATTTCCTCCAAATACGGTGGTAATGTATGGACGTTACCCCTTTCCTGGCCTGAATAAGTGTGGGAATGACTTCACTGGGAATACCCTTACGGGCTAGGATTTTGCGTTCAACCGCCACGCCGTCAAACGTAGCCACGGTAAGTCCTGATACACGCACGGCCCCTGTTGTGACAGGTCCTCGCGCGGAGGAAGAGGCCAGGGGATCTCTGATGAGTATCGTTAAACCAAAAGAGAAGAGGAGCGCTCATGTGTTCATAATAGATACCCAATGAATTTATAAAATAATTTATTCAATAAAAATTATACCAATTGTATTTAGCAAATGACAATTTAAATTTAACCTAATAAATAATAACGTGCTGGCCAGCAGTTTAAAAATTATAACAAATACTGTTAAAACATCCCTGATAGGGAATCAGTGCACTGAGAAAAAAAGTATCAACCAGTAGTAACTTTGTATCAATCAGTGAAAATAACTGTTCCTTACATAAGGGATCAATGCACTAAAAGAAACTGTCCTGTTGAGACATCAGCGTGTGTTAGTTTGTATCAGTCAATTTGTAACTGAAGCACGCTGAATAGTAAAGGTGTAGCGGCAGATATCAGCTTGTAACAGAGTGTCCGATTACCTCCCTGATGGAAATCCCGGTGTGGTCCTACCCCCGATAACCGAGCGTCCTCGGTTGTTATGTTGTGCACGGGGGGTGCCTCGTGTGTCACCGGCTGTGGCTTGCTTCACAAACACAGGGGGATACGATGTAGCGGACTTGCAATGCTGATACCTGATTTGGCGGTCGTGCTGATGTTGACGGCGGGGTGAGCAGATAGCAAAGTCCCGTACCGACTCCCGCTCTGCTACGCTATACACCTGTAGGTTGATGGAAAGCACTGCTGCAGCTTCATAAAATGGGCGGAGATCTCTGATGAGTAATTCCTGAAGATCTGGATACCAAGCCCTCCTTGGCCAGTCTGGAACAATGAGGATCGCTCGGACCTTTGTTCTTATGATCTTTAGAACTTTTGGAATGAGGAAACACATACACCGACTGAAACACCCACGGTGTCACCAGAGCATCCACTGCAATCGCTTGAGGGTCCTTTGACCTGAAACACTATCTCTGAAGCTTCTTGTTGAGACGAGAAGCAATCATGTCCACTTGAGGAACTCCCCAATGACCTGTCACCTCTGTGAAGACTTCTTGGTGGAGTCCCACTCTCCTGGATGGAGATCGTGTCTGCTGAGGAAGTCTGCTTCCCAGTTGTCCACTCCTGGAATGAAGATTGCTGACAGAGCGTTTGTATACTTTTCCGCCCAGCGGAAAATCCTTGTGGCTTCTGCCATCGCCGCTCTGCTTTTCGTTCCGCCCTGATGGTTTATGTACGCTACTGCTGTTACATTGTCCGACTGGATCAGTACAGGCAGACCTCGAAGATGTTCTGCTTGTAGTAGGCCGTTGTAAATTGCCCTTAGCTCCAGAACATTTATGTGGAGACAAGCTTCCCGACTTGTGAAAATCCTCGGAGCCGTGGAAAGACCAAACGGCAACGTTTGAAATTGGTAATGACAATCCTGAATTGCAAATCTCAGGTAAGCCTGATGCGGAGGATAAATGGGAACATGTAAATAGGCATCTTTTATGTTCACCAACACCATAAAATCCCCTTCCTCCAGACTGGAGATCACTGCTCGGAGAGACTCCATCTTGAATTTGAATCTCTTTAGGTAGAAATTCAGGGATTTCAGGTTTAGGATTGGTCTGACCGAGCCGTCCGGCTTCTGGACCACAAACAGGCTCGAATAAAAAGCTTCTCCCTGTTGTGACTGGGGAACCTTGACGATAACTTGGTTTTGACACAATTTTTGTATTGAGTCGCAAACTACCTCCCTGTCCGGAAGAAAAGCTGGTAAGGTCGATTTGAAAAACCGGCGAGGGGGGACGTCTTGAAACTCCAGCTTGTACCCTTGGGATACTATTAGTAAAATCCAAGGGTCTAGGTTCGAACGAACCCAAAACTGACTGAAGAGTTTTAGACGGGCCCCCACCGGTGCGGACTCCCGCACAGGAGCCCCAACGTCATGCGGTGGAATTGGCAAAAGCCTGGGAGGACTTCTGCTCCTGGGAGCCTGACAAGGCTGGAGATAGTTTACCTCTACCCCTTCCTCTAGTAGCAAGGAAGGAAGAACCTCGGCCCTTTCTGAATTTATTGGGCCGAAAGGACTGCATCTGATAATGGTGCGTTTTCTTTTGTTGTGGAGGAACATAAGGTAAAAAGGATGACTTACCCGCGGTAGCCGTAGATACCAAATCATCAAGGCCATCTCCAAATAAGGCCTTACCTTTATATGGTAGAGATTCCATACTTTTCCATACTTGGAGTACTAAAAAGTTTTTTTGAGAGTGTTTAAACACCCCCACTCCTGGCGCAACTCAGTAAGTAAAAATAAAAATGAGCTATACAACGGCTGCAAGCACTGAAGGACTGCTGGCTCCCTCAAACAACAGAAATAAAAATATACACAAAGGTGCTGCGCTTGAAGTATGCTTAATTAATAAAGATAAAAATAATAAATATAAAGGTGTCTGCTTAAATCAATTTGCAACTCACGCGGAACTTGCCAATGAAATAAAACAAATTTAATAACACACACAAGATATAAAAAACAATAATAAAAGAAAATAGCTCGAGCACACTGATAGATGTTCTAAATAAATCACTGGATTATGAAAGTTAGAAACAATGTCACTTCAATGTTGCCACATAGACCTAATCTTGGTCTCTTTGTATCAAGTAAAACTGAATAGCAACAGTTAATACAGCCAGTTGGAGAACAAATGAATAAGGCTCCCGTCCTCTATGCTACTGGCGTCCCAGTGCAGAGGAAATGCCGCTGGTGATATTTACCCGACCTGCGGGAAGATGCAGTCTCGCAGCACAGGAGATACCGGAGCAGCTACCGTGTGTCCGCCGCTGGCACTGGCAGTGTGCAGGTGATTCAGTCCTGACAGGCGGGTATGGACGCTGCAGTGATATGCTGACCTGGCGTTCCGGTATACGTTCTCTGAGGCTGGTTTTCAAATTCAGTTACACCGCTGCGGGTGAGAGTGGCTGGCAACAATCAGTGCGTCAGTGGGCTGAGCATAGTCATTAACTGTTGCTATTCAGTTTTACTTGATACAAAGAGACCAAGATTAGGTCTATGTGGCAACATTGAAGTGACATTGTTTCTAACTTTCATAATCCAGTGATTTATTTAGAACATCTATCAGTGTGCTCGAGCTATTTTCTTTTATTATTGTTTTTTATATCTTGTGTGTGTTATTAAATTTGTTTTATTTCATTGGCAAGTTCCGCGTGAGTTGCAAATTGATTTAAGCAGACACCTTTATATTTATTATTTTTATCTTTATTAATTAAGCATACTTCAAGCGCAGCACCTTTGTGTATATTTGTACTTGGAGTACTTCCATACTTGGAGTCAGCATCAGCATTCCATTGGTGAATCCACAACACACGCCTAGCTAAGACAGCCGTGGCATTGGCCTTTGATCCCAAAAATAAGATTTTACTTACCGGTAAATCTATTTCTCATAGTCCGTAGTGGATGCTGGGGACTCCGTAAGGACCATGGGGGATTAGACGGGCTCCGCAGGAGACAGGGCACCTTAAGAAAGAATTTGGATACTGGTGTGCTCTGGCCCCTCCCTCTATGTCCCTCCTCCAGACCTCAGTTAAAGAAACTGTGCCCGGAAGAGCTGACAGTACAAGGAAAGGATTTTGGAATCCAGGGCAAGACTCATACCAGCCACACCAATCACACCGTATAACTTGTGATAAACTTACCCAGTTAACAGTATGAACAACAACGGAGCATCAGCTCAACCCTGATGCAACCAACATAACCCTTATTTAAGCAATAACTATATACACAAGTATTGCAGAAGAAGTCCGCACTTGGGACGGGCGCCCAGCATCCACTACGGACTACGAGAAATATATTTACCGGTAAATAAAATCTTATTTTCTCCAACGTCCTAGTGGATGCTGGGGACTCCGTAAGGACCATGGGGATTATACCAAAGCTCCCAAACGGGCGGGAGAGTGCGGATGACTCTGCAGCACCGAATGAGCAAACACAAGGTCCTCCTCAGCCAGGGTATCAAACTTGAAGAACTTTGCAAAAGTGTTTGAACCTGACCAAGTAGCCGCCCGGCAAAGTTGCAACGCCAAGACCCCTCGGACAGCCGCCCAAGAAGATCCCACCTTCCTTGTGGAGTGGGCTTTTACTGATTTTGGTAGCGGCAATCCAGCCGCAGAATGAGCCTGCTGAATCGTGTTACAGACCCAGCGAGCAATAGTTTGCTTTGAAGCAGGAGCACCCAGCTTGTTGGGTGCATACAGGATAAACAGTGACTCAGTTTTCCTGACTCTAGACGTTCTGGCTACATAAACCTTCAAAGCCCTGACCACATCTAGTAACTCGGAATCCTCCAAGTCACGAGTAGCCACAGGCACCACAATAGGTTGGTTCATATGAAAAGAAGACACCACTTTTGGCAGAAATTGTGGACGGGTCCGCAATTCTGCCCTGTCCATATGGAAAACCGGATAGGGGCTTTTATGTGACAAAGCCGCTAATTCTGACACACGCCTAGCCGAATCCAAGGCTAATAGCATGACCACCTTCCACGTGAGAAATTTTAACTCCACGGTTTTAAGTGGCTCAAACCAGTGTGACTTCACGAAACTCAACACCACGTTAAGATCCCAAGGTGCCACCGGAGGCACAAAAGGGGGCTGAATATGCAGCACTCCCTTTACAAACGTCTGAACTTCAGGAAGAGAAGCCAGTTCTTTTTGAAAGAAAATGGACAGGGCCGAAATCTGGACCTTAATGGAACCCAATTTTAGGCCCAAAGTCACTCCCGACTGTAGGAAGTGAAGGAAACGGCCCAGCTGGAATTCCTCCGTAGGAGCATTCCTGGCCTCACACCAAGCAACATATTTTCGCCATATACGGTGATAATGTTTAGCCGTCACGTCCTTCCTAGCCTTTATCAGCGTAGGGATAACCTCATCCGGAATGCCTTTTTCTGCTAGGACCCGGCGTTCAACCGCCATGCCGTCAAACGCAGCCGCGGTAAGTCTTGGAACAGACGGGGCCCCTGTTGCAACAAGTCCTGTCTTAGAGGAAGAGGCCATGGGTCCTCTGTGAGCATTTCTTGCAGTTCTGGATACCAAGTTCTTTTTGGCCAATCCGGAACAATGAGTATTGTTCTCACTCCTCTTCTTATGATTCTCAGCACCTTGGGTATGAGAGGAAGAGGAGGAAATACATAGACCGACTGGAACACCCACGGTGTCACCAGGGCATCTACAGCTATCGCCTGAGGGTCTCTTGACCTGGCGCAATACCTCTGTAGCTTTTTGTTGAGGCGGGATGCCATCATGTCTGCTTGTGGTAGTTCCCACCGACTTGCAATCTGCGTGAAGACTTCTTGATGAAGTCCCCACTCTCCCGGGTGGAGGTCGTGCCTGCTGAGGAAGTCTGCTTCCCAGTTGTCCACTCCCGGAATGAACACTGCTGACAGTGCTCTTACGTGATTCTCCGCCCAGCGAAGAATTCTGGTGGCTTCCGCCATCGCCACCCTGCTCCTTGTGCCGCCTTGGCGGTTTACATGAGCCACTGCGGTGATGTTGTCTGACTGGATCAGCACCGATTGGTCGCGAAGCAGGTTCTCCGCTTGACGTAGGGCGTTGTATATGGCCCTTAGTTCCAGGATATTGATGTGAGGGCAAGTCTCCTGACTTGACCACACCCCCTGGAAATTTCTTCCCTGTGTGACTTCCCCCCACCCTCGGAGGCTTGCATCCGTGGTCACCAGGACCCAGTCCTGAATGCCGAATCTGCGGCCTTCGAGAAGGTGAGCACTCTGCAGCCACCACAGCAGAGACACCCTGGCCCTGGGGGACAGGGTGATCAGCCGATGCATCTGTAGATGTGATCCGGACCACTTGTCCAACAGATCCCATTGAAAGGTCCTCGCATGGAACCTGCCAAAGGGAATGGCCTCGTACGATGCCACCATCTTTCCCAGGACTCGCGTGCAGTGATGCACCAACACCTGTTTTGGTTTTAAGAGGTCTCTGACCAGTGTCATGAGTTCCTGAGCCTTCTCCGTCGGGAGAAAAACCTTCTTCTGGTCAGTGTCCAGAATCATGCCCAGAAAGGGCAGACGCATCGTAGGAATCAGCTGCGACTTTGGAATATTCAGAATCCAGCCGTGCTGCTGTAACACTTCCCGAGAGCGTGCTACGCTGATCAGCAACTGCTCTCTGGACCTCGCCTTTATGAGGAGATCGTCCAAGTATGGGATAATTGTGACCCCTTGCTTTCGCAGGAGCACCATCATTTCCGCCATTACCTTGGTAAATATTCTCGGTGCCGTGGAGAGACCAAACGGCAACGTCTGGAATTGGTAATGACAATCCTGTACCACAAATCTGAGGTACGCCTGATGAGGTGGATAAATGGGGACATGAAGGTATGCATCCTTTATGTCCAGAGACACCATAAAATCCCCCCCTTCCAGGCTCGCGATGACCGCTCTGAGCGATTCCATCTTGAACTTGAACCTTTTCAGGTATATGTTCAGGGATTTTAAATTCAATATGGGTCTGACCGAACCGTCCGGTTTCGGTACCACAAACATGGTCGAATAGTAACCCCTTCCCTGTTGAAGGAGGGGAACCTTTAACACCACCTGCTGAAGATACAATTTGTGAATTGCAGCTAACACTATTTACCTCTCTAAGGGGGAAGCTGGCAGGGCCGATTTGAGGTAACGGTGAGGGAGCATCTCTTCGAATTCCAGCTTGTATCCCTGAGACACAATCTCTATAGCCCAGGGATCCACCTGGGAGTGAACCCACTTGTGGCTGAAATTTTGGAGACGCGCCCCCACTGGGCCTAGCTCCGCCTGTGGAGCCCCAGCGTCATGCGGTGCATTTAGTGGAAGCCGGGGAGGACTTCTGTTCCTGGGAACTAGCTGTATTGTGCAGCTTCTTTCCTCTACCCCTGCCTCTGGCAAGAAAGGACGCACCTCGGACTTTCTTGCCTTTTTGTGATCGAAAGGACTGCATTTGGAAATACGGTGCTTTCTTAGGCTGTGAGGAAACATATGGCAAAAATTTTGACTTTCCAGCCGTAGCTGTGGAGACCAGGTCCGAGAGACCGTCCCCAAACAATTCCTCACCCTTGTAAGGTAAAACCTCCATGTGCCTTTTTGAGTCGGCATCGCCTGTCCATTGCCGAGTCCACAGGACCCTTCTGGCAGAAATCGACATTGCATTTATTCTAGAGCCCAGTAGGTTAACGTCTCTTTGAGCATCTCTCATATATAGGACAGCGTCTTTTATACGCCCCAGGGTGAGTAATATAGTATCCTTATCCAAGGTATCAAGTTCCTCAGATAAGGTATCTGTCCATGCTGCTACCGCACTACACATCCAGGCCGACGCAATCGCCGGCCTTAGTAAGGTACCCGAATGTGTATAAATGGACTTCAGGATACCCTCCTGCTTTCTATCAGCAGCATCCTTTAGGGTGGCCGTATCCTGTGACGGCAGGGCTACCTTCTTGGATCAGCGTGTTAGAGCTTTGTCCACCCTAGGGGAGGCTTCCCAGCGTAGCCTGTCCGTTGGCGGGAAGGAATACGCCATAAGCATCCGTTTGGAAATCTGCAGTTTCCTATCTGGAGATTCCCAAGCCTTTTCACATAACTCATTTAACTCATGTGAAGGGGGAAAGGTCACCTCTTGCCTTTTTTCCCCATACATATAAACCCTCTTGTCAGGGACTGGGGTTTCCTCTGTGATGTGCAACAAATCTTTCATTGCTATAATCATGTAACGGATGGCTTTAGCCATTTTAGGCTGTAACTTTGCATCATCGCCATCGACACTGGAGTCAGAATCCGTGTCGATATCTGTCAACAATTTGGGATAGTGGGCGCTTCTGAGACCCTGACGGCCTCTGCGACATAGGATCAGGCATGGGTTGAGACCAAGGCTTCAGCTTTATCCAACCTTTTATGCAAGGAATTAACATTATTGTTTAAAACCTTCCACATATCCATCCAATCGGGTGTCGGCGCCGACCCCACATTCATTTGTTCCCGCTCTGCTTCCACATAGCCTTCCTCGTCAAACATGCTGACACAAGCGTACCGACACACCACACACACAGGGGATGCTCTATTTGAAAACAGTTCCCCCACAAGGCCTTTTGGAGAGACAGAGAGAGAGTATGCCAGCACACACCCCAGCGCTATATGACCCAGGAATCACACAGTAACTTAGTGTTAACCCAGTAGCTGCTGTATATACTGTTTTTTGTGCCAAATTTATGTGCCTCCCCTCTCTTTTTACCCTCTTCTACAGTGATTCAGCAGGGGAGAGCCTGGGGAGCTTCCTCTAAGCGGAGCTGTGGAGAGAAAATTGCGCTGGTGAGTGCTGAGGAAGAAGCCCCGCTCCCTCAGCGGCGGGCTTCTGTCCTGCGTTTTATGTGTAAAAATAATGGCGGGGGCTCATGCATATATACAGTGCCCAACTGTATATATATGCTGCTTTTTTGCCAAGAGGTTCTTAATTGCTGCCCAGGGCGCCCCCCCCTGTGCCCTGCACCCTACAGTGACCGGAGTGTGTGGGTTAGTGTGGGAGCAATGGCGCACACCTGCAGTGCTGTGCGCTACCTCATATGAAGACTGGAGTCTTCTGCCACCGATTTTGACGTCTTCTTGCTTCAGACACCGGCTTCTGACTTCTGGCTCTGCGAGGGGGACGGCGGCGCGGCTCCGGGATCGAACGACCAAGGGTGCGATCCTGTGTACGATCCCTCTGGAGCTAATGGTGTCCAGTAGCCTAAGAAGCAGGACCTATCTTCGGTGAGTAGGGCTGCTTCTCCCCCCACAGTCCCACGTAGCAGAGAGTCTGTTGCCAGCAGATCTCTCTGAAAATAAAAAAACCTAACAGAATACTTTCTTTCTAGCAAGCTAAGGAGAGCTCACTAAGTAGCACCCAGCTCGTCCGGGCACAGATTCAAACTGAGGTCTGGAGGAGGGACATAGAGGGAGGAGCCAGAGCACACCAGTATCCAAATTCTTTCTTAAAGTGCCCTGTCTCCTGCAGAGCCCGTTTAATCCCCCATGGTCCTTACGAAGTCCCCAGCATCCACTAGGACGTTAGAGAAAGACCAATATCTCTCGAAGCTTCCTTAAGGTATGCTGCAGCATCCTTGATATAACCCAGCGTCAAGAGGATGCCATCCCTATCTAGGGTATCTATATCAGATGACAAGTTATCTGCCCACTTTTCAATAGCATTGCTTACCCACGCAGACACAATGACAGGTCGGAGTAATGAACCAGTGGTCACATAAATGGACTTCAACGTAGTTTCTTGTTTACGATCTGCAGGATCCTTAAGGGCCGCCATGTCAGGTGACGGGAGAGCCACCTTTTTAGACAAACAAGACAAGGCCTTGTCCACGGTGGGGGGTGACTCCCACTTTTCCCTATCCGTCGAGGGAAACGGATAAGCTGCCATAATTCTTTTGGGAATCTGAAAGTTTCTGTCAGGACCTTCCCAAACTTTTTCAAATAGCATGTTCAGTTCATGAGAGGGTGGAAACGTTATCTCAGGTTTCCTTTCTTTATACATACAGACCCTTTTATCAGGGATAGCTGGGTCCTCAGTGATATGTAATACAATCATGTATTGAATGCTTTTAGAAATTATGGGTCTAACCTGGAACCGCTACAGACGACACTGGAACCAGTGTCCGTGTCGGTATCAGTGTTTGCCAACTGGGCCAACGTACGTTTTTGTGACCCTGAGGGGACCAGACTTTGGAATAACATATCTTCCACAGATTTCTTTCACGCCTGGGTCTGCGACTGAGACTTATCTATCCTCTTACTAATAAGAGCCACATTAGCATTCAAAGCGTTCACATTTACCCAATCAGGTGTCGGCGGTGCCGAAAGGGTCACCCCCGCAGCCGTCTGTGTCCCTAATACAGCCTCCTCCTGGGAAGAGCCTTCAGCCTCAGACATGTCAACACTCGTGCACCAAACACCCACAGACACTCCGGGCATATAGGGGACAGACCCACAGTAAAGTCCGTCAGACACAGAGGGGATTTGCCAGCTCACAACCCTGCGCTGAGAAAACGGGTCTGAAAGTGCCAAGACAATGCCTCAAACCTATATCGCTTTTATCACATATATATGTATTGCACCAATTATATGCCTCCCCCCTCCGTTTTGCACCCCTGGTACTTGTCAGTGAGGAGGACCAGCATCTCTGCAGCTTGTGGAGAGGAAATGGCGCCGTGAGCTCTGAGGAAGAAGCTCCACCCCCTTAAGGGTGCGCTTCTGTCCCGCTTTTCTCAATATTTATAGTGGTGGGGGTTGGGACAGTGCCGCTGCACTAATGTCCCCTCTTGCCAGTGGGCTTAATGAGGATGTTTTTTCAGCTGTCCAGGGGGCGCCCCGCACCCCCCCCCCCCTGCAGTGCTGTGTGAGTGGGAGCTTGGCGCGCAGCGTCTGCCCGCTGCGCGGTACCTCAGAAAATGACGTCACTGAAGAGAAGTCTTTTCTTCGGTTACTCACCTGTCTTCTGACTTCTGGCTCTGAAAGGGGGTGACGGCAGGCTGTGGGAGCGAGCATCCGAGTGTACCCAGCGATCAAACCCTCAGGAGCTAATGGTGTCCTGTAGCCAGAAGCAGAGCCCTTGAACTCACTGGAAGTGGGTCATACTTCTCTCCCCTTTGTCCCACGAAGCAGGGAGACTGTTGCCAGCAGCCTCCCTGAACATAAAAAAACCTAACAAAAGTATTTTTCAGAGAAACTCAGTAGAGCTCCCTGTAGTGCGTCCAGTCTCACTGGCACAATTCTAAAACTGGAGTCTGGAAGAGGGGCATAGAGGGAGGAGCCAGTTCACACCCTTTCAAAGTCTTAAAGTGCCCATGTCTCATGCGGATCCAGTCTATACCCCATGGTTCTAATGGTGACCCCAGCATCCTCTAGGACATATGAGAAATAACACGGGTCGAAGTCCCAGTCCGACACCCCTGCTCAGAACCAGGGTTTTTTCCTGGGAGCAATGCAGATCGCCTACAGTGTGAACACATCTGATCAGGATTGTAAAGATAGTGTCTTATTGGCATGCATGTACATGACATCAACTGCAAGCGCACGGATCACATGGTAGCCGTACCAGCAGCACCAATGCATGATTGGAGGAAACACCGTGGCCAGACACAGCACCACCAGTGAGCTCACGTAGCAGGAGAAATATAGTGACAAAAAGAAAGCATCCCCTTTTAATGATGCACCAAATTCCACAGCAGACCCAGGGTTCAGTGTGAGCGCAACCAACCCAGGAATGTCCCAGATTTTTGGTTTAGTGTGAATGGGGGTCTTGGGATGCAGCCAGGTAGATAGACCCAGGTCATAGCCATGTATTTCCAGGGTCTAAGGCGTGAAGGAGGTAATAATCATTTCTATGCAGGTATAGAGGGTATTATACGATGACACTGTCTTCTATCAGTAACTAGGGTGTTTAAGTATGAACCATAACCAGGGCCGGTGCAAGGTTTCTCGGCACCCTAGGCAAATTGTCAGCTGCGCCCCCCCCCCCCCCCCCCATATATGTGTGTGCATGTAGTCTCATATTATATATATATATTATATATATATATATATATATATATATATATATATATATATATATATATATATATATATATATATATATATATATATATACACACACATACATACACACACACACACATGGTCGAAGTGGAAATTTGGAAGTGGGGGTATGCAAAAGTCAAGGATGTAAATATGCACGTGCCTTCGGCGCGCACGCTCCAGAAAAGGGGGCGTGGTCACCCAAAAGGGGGCATGTCCCGTGTAGTAAAACCCCTTATACTATCTAGTACTGGTGCCCCTTTCACATTATAGCACACGGTACGAGCTGAAATTCACATTGTAGCACACTGAATAAGCCGAAATTCCCCTTGTAGCACACTGTATGAGCCGAAATTTACCTTGTAGCACACTGAATGAGCCGACATTCACATTGTAGCACACTGAATGAGCCGACATTCACATTGTAGCACACTGAATGAGCCGACATTCACATTGTAGCACACTGAATGAGCCGACATTCACATTGTAGCACACTGAATGAGACGACATTCACATTGTAGCACACTGAATGAGCCGACATTCACATTGTAGCACACTGAATGAGCCGACATTCACATTGTAGCACACTGAATGAGCCGACATTCACATTATAGCACACTGAATGAGCCGACATTCACATTGTAGCACACTGAATGAGCCGACATTCACATTGTAACACACTGAATGAGCCGACATTCACATTGTAGCACACTGAATGAGCCGAAATTCACATTATAGCACACTGAATGAGCCGACATTCACATTGTAGCACACTGAATGAGCCGACATTCACATTGTAGCACACTGAATGAGCCGACATTCACATTGTAACACACTGAATGAGCCGACATTCACATTGTAGCACACTGAATGAGCCGACATTCACATTGTAGCACACTGAATGAGACGAAATTCACATTGTAGCACACTGAATGAGACGAAATTCACATTATAGCACACTGAATGAGCCGACATTCACATTGTAGCACACTGAATGAGCTGAAATTCACATTGTAGCACACTGAATGAGACAAAATTCACATTGTAGCACACTGAATGAGCCGACATTCACATTGTAGCACACTGAATGAGACGAAATTCACATTGTAGCACACTGAATGAGCCGAAATTCACATTGTAGCACACTGAATGAGACAAAATTCACATTGTAGCACACTGAATGAGCCAAAATTCACATTGTAGCACACTGAATGAGCCGAAATTCACATTGTAGCACACTGAATGAGCCGAAATTCACATTGTAGCACACTGAATGAGCCGACATTCACATTGTAGCACACTGAATGAGCCGACATTCACATTGTAGCACACTGAATGAGCCGACATTCACATTGTAACACACTGAATGAGCCGACATTCACATTGTAGCACACTGAATGAGCTGAAATTCACATTGTAGCACACTGAATGAGACAAAATTCACATTGTAGCACACTGAATGAGCCGACATTCACATTGTAGCACACTGAATGAGACGAAATTCACATTGTAGCACACTGAATGAGACAAAATTCACATTGTAGCACACTGAATGAGACTAAATTCACATTGTAGCACACTGAATGAGCCAAAATTCACATTGTAGCACACTGAATGAGCCAAAATTCACATTGTAGCACACTGAATGAGCCGAAATTCACATTGTAGCACACTGAATGCGCCGAAACTCACATTGTAGCACACTGAATGAGACAAAATTCACATTGTAGCACACTGAATGAGCCAAAATTCACATTGTAGGACACTGAATGAGCCGACATTCACATTGTAACACACTGAATGAGCCGAAATTCACATTGTAGCACACTGAATGAGCCGACATTCACATTGTAACACACTGAATGAGCCGACATTCACATTGTAGCACACTGAATGAGCCGAAATTCACATTGTAGCACACTGAGTGAGCCGACATTCACATTGAAGCACACTGAATGAGCCGACATTCACATTGTAGCACACTGAATGAGCCGAAACTCACATTGTAGCACACTGAATGAGCAGACATTCACATTGTAGCACACTGAATGAGCCGACATTCACATTGTAGCACACTAAATGAGCCGAAACTCACATTGTAGCACACTGAATGAGCCGAAACTCACATTGTAGCACACTGAATGAGCCGAAACTCACATTGTAGCACACTGAACGAGCCGACATTCACATTGTAGCACACTGAATGAGCCGAAATTCACATTGTAGCACACTGAATGAGACAAAATTCACATTGTAGCACACTGAATGAGCCAAAATTCACATTGTAGCACACTGAATGAGCCGGAACTCACATTGTAGCACACTGAATGAGCCGACATTCACATTGTAGCACACTGAATGAGCCGACATTCACATTGTAGCACACTGAATGAGCCGAAATTCACATTGTAGCACACTGAATGCTACAATGCAACATGTGGGAGCCCAATTGTGGGGGAGGGGGGGAAAGGAGAGATGAACCTAGGTACAAGATGCAGGGGGGGGGGAGAAGTGGGAGCCTAATAGCTGTGGGGGAGCTGGTAATAAGAAGAGGCAGCAGCGGGGGGGGGGGGGGGGGGAGATGACCCTAGGTACAAAATGCAGGAGGGGGGAGGGGGGGAGCAGCGGGAGCCTAACAGCTGTGGGGGAGCTGGTAATGAGAGGCAGCAGCAGAGGGGGGGGGGGGGGGGAGCAGAGGGGGGGGGGGTTGAAGAAATTAACCTAGGTACAGGAATACTAGATGCAGGAGGGGGGGGGGGGGGAGTTGAAGCAGGAGCCCAATAGCTGTGGAGGCAGCAGAAGGTTCTGATGAGATGCGGCCGGGAGCCAGTCGCGGGATTGCGGAGGGAGGGGGGGGGGGGGGGGAGAGGCGCAGATAAAAATTTGCTCGATTCTAGGGAGAGGCGGCACCCGATGTGGCAGCAGAGCGGACCAGCGACCAGGCCAGCAGACCCCTTCATGATGATGTGCATGTGCCCTGTAGTCCGTGGAAGACCATCGCGTGGGGGAGCGGCGGATCGTCTGCTCACATAACGTGGGACTCAGGAGCGCAGGCGGCAGCAGCAGCAGGCTGTGCATTATAACTCATTCCTCAGGAATGAGTATAATGCGCAGCCTGCTGCTGCTGCCGCCTGCACTCCTGAGTCCCACGTTATGATTCCTCTGTGGGCGGCTCAGCTGTGGGCTATGATCGCAGAGGTGGGGGCCCGGGGGGGGGCGGCTGCACGGCACTGACGGCAGGCCGGGTTGAAGAAGAACTTAAGTAGGGCACTGGCAGGCACACACAGACACAGTCAACTCACGTTTGAAGGCACGGCACTGGCAGACAGTCAGACGTGGTGGGCCAGGCGCCAACGAGCTGCTCCTCTTAAAGAATAGGAGGAGTGTGTGTGTTCTCTTTCACTTTCGTTCCGCCCTCCAGTGGTCGCCGCCCCTAGGCAGCTGCCTAAAGCTGCCTAGTGGTAGCGCCGGCCCTGACCATAACTCAATCTGCATTGATCGAAAGTACAAAAACATATATATTTCTGTTTGCTCTACCTTAACTCTGTAAGGAAGGCACCTCTCAATACATCCACTTAATGGAGCTTAGAGTAGGTGGAGAATGCATAATTCTCCTTAGAGAAGACTGCATAGCACCTTCAGCACATACGTTTAAATGTAAGTAAGCATACAAGATTGTCTGCAGAATGATATGGATTTGCATATAGGATGACAGAACATGTATCATATTACGAATACAGATTTTACCTGTAACACACTAACAGGAGAATATGGGTGTTTTTCCATTCTATACAAGCATGTGTCCCTGGTGAGAGTATTGATTACCGTTTGTCTAGCCAGTTTAGTCACATTTCTATTGCTACTGTATATTAACATTTTCACATAATTCACATTCTTCATAAAAAAAAAAAAATCAAGTTCCCTACATGCTGGCGGCAGCTTCTGTCTCTCAATCTTTTGAATGACTGAACAACAATGAAGGCAGATCAGGGACAGTTTGCTATAAAATGCAATATGAAGTGGCCAGGGCACAGTTAATAAACTGCAACTTAATTTAGGTGAGGAAGAAACTGGCATTAAAAAAGCACAAAGGAACAAAACAGTGCAGTGGAAAAATACTTCCGTCAAACTCTGATGTTGCAAGAAAGACGGATTGAGCACTATTGAGGGAGAGAGAAATGTCTTCACTTAGTACAGAATAGCTGAAAGGGAACATTTAAAAAATAAGAATTTACTTACCGATAATTCTATTTCTCGGAGTCCGTAGTGGATGCTGGGGTTCCTGAAAGGACCAGGGGGAATAGCGGCTCCGCAGGAGACAGGGCACAAAAGTAAAGCTTTCCGATCAGGTGGTGTGCACTGGCTCCTCCCCCTATGACCCTCCTCCAAGCCAGTTAGGTACTGTGCCCGGACGAGCGTACACAATAAGGGAGGTATTTTGAATCCCGGGTAAGACTCATACCAGCCACACCAATCACACCGTACAACTTGTGATCTAAACCCAGTTAACAGTATGATAACAGCGGAGCCTCTGAAAAGATGGCTCACAACAATAATAACCCGATTTTTGTAACTATGTACAAGTATTGCAGATAATCCGCACTTGGGATGGGCGCCCAGCATCCACTACGGACTCCGAGAAATAGAATTATCGGTAAGTAAATTCTTATTTTCTCTATCGTCCTAGTGGATGCTGGGGTTCCTGAAAGGACCATGGGGATTATACCAAAGCTCCCAAACGGGCGGGAGAGTGCGGATGACTCTGCAGCACCGAATGAGAGAACTCCAGGTCCTCCTTAGCCAGGGTATCAAATTTGTAGAATTTAGCAAACGTGTTTTCCCCTGACCAAGTAGCTGCTCGGCAAAGTTGTAAAGCCGAGACCCCTCGGGCAGCCGCCCAAGATGAGCCCACCTTCCTTGTGGAATGGGCATTTACATATTTTGGCTGTGGCAGGCCTGCCACAGAATGTGCAAGCTGAATTGTATTACACATCCAACTAGCAATAGTCTGCTTAGAAGCAAGAGCACCCAGTTTGTTGGGTGCATACAGGATAACAGCAAGTCAGTTTTCCTGACTCCAGCCGTCCTGGAACATATTTTCAGGGCCCTGACAACATCTAGCAACTTGGAGTCCTCCAAGTCCCTAGTAGGTGCAAGGCACCACAATAAGCTGGTTCAGGTGAAACACTGACACCACCTTAGGGAGAGAACTGGGGACGAGTCCGCAGCTCTGCCCTGTCCGAATGGACAAACAGATATGGGCTTTTTTGAGAAAAAACCACCAATTTGACACTCGCTTGGTCCAGGCCAGGGCCAAGAGCATGGTCACTTTTCATGTGAGATGCTTCAAATCCACAGATTTGACTGGTTTTAAACCAATGTGATTTGAGGAATCCCAGAACTACGTTGAGATCCCACAGTGCCACTGGAGGCACAAAAGGGGGTTGTATATGCAATACTCCCTTGACAAACTTCTGGACTTCAGGAACTGAAGCCAATTCTTTCTGGAAGAAAATCGACAGGGCCGAAATTTGAACCTTAATGGACCCCAATTTGAGGCCCATAGACACTCCTGTTTGCAGGAAATGCAGGAAACGACCGAGTTGAAATTTCTTTGTGGGGCCTTCCTGGCCTCACACCACGCAACATATTTTCGCCACATGTGGTGATAATGTTGTGCGGTCACCTCCTTTCTGGCTTTGACCAGGGTAGGAATGACCTCTTCCGGAATGCCTTTTTCCCTTAGGATCCGGCTTTCCACCGCCATGCCGACAAACGCAGCTGCGGTAAGTCTTGGAACAGACATGGTACTTGCTGAAGCAAGTCCCTTCTTAGCGGCAGAGGCCATAAGACCTCTGTAAGCATCTCTTGAAGTTCCGGGTACCAAGTCCTTCTTGGCCAATCCGGAGCCATGAGTATAGTTCTTACTCCTCTACGTCTTATAGTTCTCAGCACCTTAGGTATGAGAAACAGAGGAGGGAACACATACACCGACTGGTACACCCACGGTGTTACCAGAACGTCCACAGCTATTGCCTGAGGGTCTCTTGACCTGGCGCAATACCTGTCCCGTTTTTTGTTCAGACGGGACGCCATCATGTCCACCTTTGGTATTTCCCAACGGTTTACAATCATGTGGAAAAAACTTCCCGATGAAGTTTCCACTCTCCCGGGTGGAGGTCGTGCCTGCTGAGGAAGTCTGCTTCCCAGTTTCCATTCCCGGGATGAAAAACTGCTGACAGTGCTATCACATGATTTTCCGCCCAGCGAAAAGTCCTTGCAGTTTTTGCCATTGCCCTCCTGCTTCTTGTGTCGCCCTGTCTGTTTACGTGGGCGACTGCCGTGATGTTTTTCCCACTGGATCAATACCGGCTGACCTTGAAGCAGAGGTCTTGCTAAGCTTAGAGCATTATAAATTTACCCTTAGCTCCAGTATATTTATGTGGAGAAAAGTCTCCAGACTTGATCACACTCCCTGGAAATTTTTCCTTGTGTGACTGCTCCCCAGCCTCTCGGGCTGGGCTCCGTGGTCACCAGCATCCAATCCTGAATGCCGAATCTGCGGCCCTCTATAAGATGAGCACTCTATAACCACCACAGGAGAGACACCCTTGTCCTTGGATATAGGGTTATCCGCTGAATGCATCTGAAGATGCGATCCGGACCATTTGTCCAGCAGATTCCACTGAAAAGTTCTTGCGTGAAATCTGCCGAATGGAATTGCTTCGTAGGAAGCCACCATTTTTACCAGGACCCTTGTGCAATGATGCACTGTTTTTAGGAGGTTCCTGACTAGCTCGGATAACTCCCTGGCTTTCTCTTCCGGGAGAAACACCTTTTTCTGGACTGTGTCCAGAATCATCCCTAGGCACAGCAGACGTGTCGTCGGGATCAGCTGCGATTTTGGAATATTTAGAATCCACCCGTGCTGTTGTAGCAGTATCCTAGATAGTGCTACTCCGACCTCCAACTGTTCCCTGGACTATGCCCTTATCAGGAGATCGTCCAAGTAAGGGATAATTAAGACGCCTTTTCTTCGAAGAAGAATCATCATTTCGGCCATTACCTTGGTAAAGACCCGGGGTGCCGTGGACAATCCAAACGGCAGCGTCTGAAACTGATAGTGACAGTTCTGCACCACGAACCTGAGGTACCCTTAGTGAGAAGGGCAAATTTGGGACATAGAGGTAAGCATCCCTGATGTCCCGGGACACTATATAGTCCCCTTCTTCCTGGTTCGTTATCACTGCTCTGAGTGACTCCATCTTGATTTGAACCTTTGTAAGTGTTCAAAAATTTTTTTAGAATAAGTCTCACCTAGCCTTCTGGCTTCAGTACCACAATATAGTGTGGAATAATACCCCTTTTCTTGTAGTATGAGGGGTAATTTAATTATCACCTGCTGGGAATACAGCTTGTGAATTTTTTCCCATACTGCCTCCTTGTCGGAGGGAGACCTTGGTAAAGCAGACTTCAGGAGCCTGCGAAGGGGAAACGTCTCGACATTCCAATCTGTACCCCTGGGATACTACTTGTAGTATCCAGGGGTCCTGTACGGTCTCAGCGCCATGCTGAGAACTTGTCAGAAGCGGTGGAACGCTTCTGTTCCTGGGAATGGGCTGCCTGCTGCAGTCTTCTTCCCTTTCCTCTATCCCTGGGCAGATATGATCTTATAGGGACGAAAGGACTGAGGCTGAAAAGACGGTGTCTTTTTCTGTAGAGATGTGACTTAGGGTAAAAACGGTGGATTTTCCAGCAGTTGCCGTGGCCACCAGGTCCGATGGACCGACCCCAAATAACTCCTCTTCCTTTATACGGCAATACACCTTTGTGCCGTTTGGAATCTGCATCACCTGACCACTGTCGTGTCCATAACATCTTCTGGCAGTTATGGACATCGCATTTACTCTTGATGCCAGAGTGCAAATATCCCTCTGTGCATCTCGCATATATAGAAATGCATCCTTTAAATGCTCTATAGTCAATAAAATACTGTCCCTGTCAAGGGTATCAATATTTTTAGTCAGGGAATCCGACCAAGCCACCCCAGCTCTGCACATCCAGGCTGAGGCGATCGCTGGTCGCAGTATAACCCAGTATGTGTGTATATACTTTTTATGATATTTTCCAGCCTCCTGTCAGCTGGTCCTTGAGGACGGCCCTATCTATAGACGGTACCGCCACTTGTTTTGATAAGCGTGTGAGCGCCTTATCCACCCTAAGGGGTGTTTCCCAACGCGCCCTAACTTCTGGCGGGAAAGGGTATACCGCCCATAATTTTCTATCGGGGGGAACCCACGCATCATCACACACTTTATTTAATTTATCTGATTCAGGAAAAACTATGGTAGTTTTCACATCCCACATAATACCCTCTTGTGTGGTACTTGTAGTATCAGAAATATGTAACACCTCCTTCATTGCCTTTAACGTGTGGCCCTAATAAGGAATACGTTTGTTTATTCACCGTCGACACTGGATTCAGTGTCCCTGTCTGTGTCTGTGTCGACCGACTAAAGTAAACGGGCGTTTTAAAACCCCTGACGGTGTTTTTGAGACGTCTGGACCGGTACTAATTGTTTGTCGGCCGTCTCATGTCGTCAACCGACCTTGCAGCGTGTTGACATTATCACGTAATTCCCTAAATAAGCCATCCATTCCGGTGTCGACTCCCTAGAGAGTGACATCACCATTACAGGCAATTGCTCCGCCTCCTCACCAACATCGTCCTCCTACATGTCGACACACACGTACCGACACACAGCACACACACAGGGAATGCTCTGATAGAGGACAGGACCGACTAGCCCTTTGGAGAGACAGAGGGAGAGTTTGCCAGCACACACCAAAAACGCTATAATTATATAGGGACAACCTTATATAAGTGTTTTCCCTTATAGCATCTTTTTTATATATTTCTAACGCCAAATTAGTGCCCCCCCTCTCTGTTTTAACCCTGTTTCTGTAGTGCAGTGCAGGGGAGAGCCTGGGAGCCTTCCCTCCAGCCTTTCTGTGAGGGAAAATGGCGCTGTGTGCTGAGGAGATAGGCCCCGCCCCTTTTTCGGCGGCCTCGTCTCCCGCTCTTAACGGATTCTGGCAGGGGTTAAATATCTCCATATAGCCTCCGTAGGCTATATGTGAGGTATTTTTAGCCAAAATAGGTATTCATTTGCCTCCCAGGGCGCCCCCCTCCCAGCGCCCTGCACCCTCAGTGACTGCCGTGTGAAGTGTGCTGAGAGGAAAATGGCGCACAGCTGCAGTGCTGTGCGCTACCTTTAGAAGACTGAGGAGTCTTCTGCCGCCGATTCTGGACCTCTTCTTACTTCAGCATCTGCAAGGGGGCCGGCGGCAAGGCTCCGGTGACCATCCAGGCTGTACCTGTGATCGTCCCTCTGGAGCTGATGTCCAGTAGCCAAGAAGCCAATCCATCCTGCACGCAGGTGAGTTCACTTCTTCTCCCCTAAGTCCCTCGTTGCAGTGATCCTGTTGCCAGCAGGACTCGCTGTAAAATAAAAAACCTAAGCTAAACTTTTCTAAGCAGCTCTTTAGGAGAGCCACCTAGATTGCACCCTTCTCGGCCGGGCACAAAAATCTAACTGGCTTGGAGGAGGGTCATAGGGGGAGGAGCCAGTGCACACCACCTGATCGGAAAGCTTTACTTTTGTGCCCTGTCTCCTGCGGAGCCGCTATTCCCCCTGGTCCTTTCAGGAACCCCAGCATCCACTAGGACGATAGAGAAAAGTTGGAGGACTCTTAGTGGTTCAATGCTTTGCATTCTGATATTGGTAAATCCGGCAGCATCGCATCCTCCACTAAAACCTATGGGGGATGTGGCTGCTGGTGGGAATGGAGGGATCGCTGCAGGTATTGTTTATATACTTAATAATTGCAGCTAACCCCCGAAAACAGGCGTTTTTAGGGAAATAGTCACAAATAGTGATCGATAAATGGCCCCATTTGTGTCTAATTAATCTATTAAAAGAGATTGATATTCCATTTTACTTGGGTTGATGAAGGGGTACATAAGGGTATATTCAATTAAAGTCGGATCCATTCCGACATGCATTTGTCAGAATGGATCCGACAAGGGCTACTCAATGAACGGCCAAATCAGACAGGATTTGGCAGTTCCTGACCATCTCAATCCAACTTTAAAAAAGCCAGATTGAGATGAGGGAGCTGAGGAGGAGACTGGGAGAGCCGAGGAGAGAGCAGCAGCTACAGCAACGTAGTGCTGTAGCAGGAGGATGTGGCACCGCCGCCAGACCTCACGGCAGTGTCTACCCGGCTCCAGCAATTGGGACCTTGTTTGCTGGAGCCGGGTGGACGCTGCCGTGACCAGCGGCGGTGCCCGATCCTCCTGCTAACGCTGCTATCCCTCGTCTCCCTGCTGCTCTCCCCATCTCCTCCTCCGCTCCACATGAAATTCCGACTTGTCGGATAATTTTGAGGTATACTGAATAGATCGGAACCCCTTCTGACCTAAAAAAGTTGAAAACTGCCTTCTTTCTGACAGACGGCAGCTTTCGACTGCAATTGAATATACCAAATACACTAACTATGGAGAAAAGCTAGCAAGAGAAGAGCAGGAAGGAAGCAAGTGGGACAAAACAAAATAAAGAAACGAAAATCTATGCAAAAATAAGAATTTACTTACCGATAATTCTATTTCTCGGAGTCCGTAGTGGATGCTGGGGTTCCTGAAAGGACCATGGGGAATAGCGGCTCCGCAGGAGACAGGGCACAAAAAGTAAAGCTTTAGGATCAGGTGGTGTGCACTGGCTCCTCCCCCTATGACCCTCCTCCAAGCCTCAGTTAGGTACTGTGCCCGGACGAGCGTACACAATAAGGAAGGATTTATGAATCCCGGGTAAGACTCATACCAGCCACACTGTACAACCTGTGATCTGAACCCAGTTAACAGTATGATAACAGCGGAGCCTCTGAAAAGATGGCTCACAACAATAATAACCCGATTTTTGTAACTATGTACAAGTAATGCAGATAATCCGCACTTGGGATGGGCGCCCAGCATCCACTACGGACTCCGAGAAATAGAATTATCGGTAAGTAAATTCTTATTTTCTCTATCGTCCTAGTGGATGCTGGGGTTCCTGAAAGGACCATGGGGATTATACCAAAGCTCCCAAACGGGCGGGAGAGTGCAGATGACTCTGCAGCACCGAATGAGAGAACTCCAGGTCCTCCTTAGCCAGGGTATCAAATTTGTAGGATTTTACAAACGTGTTTGCCCCTGACTAAATAGCCGCTCGGCAAAGTTGTAAAGCCGAGACCCCTCGGGCAGCCGCCCAAGATGAGCCCACCTTCCTTGTGGAATGGGCATTTACATATTTTGGCTGTGGCAGGCCTGCCACAGAATGTGCAAGCTGAATTGTATTACACATCCAACTAGCAAAAGTCTGCTTAAAAGCAAGAGCACCCAGTTTGTTGGGTGCATACAGGATAACAGCAAGTCAGTTTTCCTGACTCCAGCCGTCCTGGAACCTATATTTTCAGGGCCCTGACCACATCTAGCAACTTGGAGTCCTCCAAGTCCCTAGTAGGCGCAAGACACCACAATAAGCTGGTTCAGGTGAAACACTGACACCACCTTAGGGAGAGAACTGGGGACGAGTCCGCAGCTCTGCCCTGTCCGAATGGACAAACAGATATGGGCTTTTTTGAGAAAAAAACCACCAATTTGACACTCGCCTGGTCCAGGCCAGGTCCAAGAGCATGTTCACTTTTCATGTGAGATGCTTCAAATCCACAGATTTGACTGGTTTTAAACCAATGTGTTTTGAGGAATCCCAGAACTACGTTGAGATCCCACAGTGCCACTGGAGGCACAAAAGGGGGTTGTATATGCAATACTCCCTTGACAAACTTCTGGACTTCAGGAACTGAAGCCAATTCTTTCTGGAAGAAAAATCGACAGGGCCGAAATTTGAACCTTAATGGACCCCAATTTGAGGCCCATAGACACTCCTGTTTGCAAGAAATGCAGGAATCGACCGAGTTGAAATTTCTTCGTGGGGCCTTCCTGGCCTCACACCACGCAACATATTTTCGCCACATGTGGCGATAATGTTGTGCGGTCACCTCCTTTCTGGCTTTGACCAGGGTAGGAATGACCTCTTCCTGAATGCCTTTTCCCTTAGGATCCGGCGTTCCACCGCCATGCCGTCAAACGCAGCTGCGGTAAGTCTTGGAACAGACATGGTACTTGCTGAAACAAGTCCCTTCTTAGCGGCAGAGGCCATAAGTCCTCTGTGAGCATCTCTTGAAGTTCCGGGTACCAAGTCCTTCTTGGCCAATCCGGAGCCATGAGTATAGTTCTTACTCCTCTACGTCTTATAATTCTCAGTACCTTAGGTATGAAAAGCAGAGGATGGAACACATACACCGACTGGTACACCCACGGTGTTACCAGAACGTCCACAGCTATTGCCTGAGGGTCTCAACCTGGCGCAATACCTGTCCCGTTTTTTGTTCAGACGGGACGCCATCATGTCCACCTTTGGTAATTCCCAACGGTTTACAATTATGTGGAAAACTTCCCCATGAAGTTCCCACTCTGCCGGGTGGAGGTCGTGCCTACTGAGGAAGTCTGCTTCCCAGTTTCCATTCCCGGAATGAAACACTGCTGACAGTGCTATCACATGATTTTCCGCCCAGCGAAAAGTCCTTGCAGTTTTTGCCACTGCCCTCCTGCTTCTTGTGCCGCCCTGTCTATTTACGTGGGCGACTGCCGTGATGTTTTATCCCACTGGATCAATACCGGCTGACCTTGAAGCAGAGGTCTTGCTAAGCTTAGAGCATTATAAATTTACCCTTAGCTATATTTATGTGGAGAAAAATCTCCAGACTTGATCACACTCCCTGGAAATTTTTTCCTTGTGTGACTGCTCCCCAGCCTCTCGGGCTGGCCTCCGTGGTCACCAACATCCAAAACTGAATGCCGAATCTGCGGCCCTCTAGAAGATGAGCACTCTGTAACCACCACAGGAGAGACACCCTTGTCCTTGGATATAGGGTTATCCGCTGATGCATCTGAAGATGCGATCCGGACCATTTGTCCAGCAGATCCCACTGAAAAGTTCTTGCATGAAATCTGCCGACTGGAATTGCTTCGAAGGAAGTCACCATTTTTTTTACCATGGCCCTTGTGCAATGATGCACTGATTTTAGGAGGTTCCTGACTAGCTCGGATAACTCCCTGGCTTTCTCTTCCGGGAGAAACACCTTTTTCTGGACTGTGTCCAGAATCATCCCTAAGCACAGGAGACTTGTTGTCGGGATCAGCTGCGATTTTGGAATCTTTAGAATCCACCCCTGCTGTTGTAACAGTATCCGAGATAGTGCTACTCCGACCTCCCACTGTTCCCTGGACTTTGCCCTTATCAGGAGATCGTCCAAGTAAGGGATAATTAAGACGCCTTTTCTTCGAAGAAGAACCATCATTTCGGCCATTACCTTGGTAAAGACCCGGGGTGCCGTAGACAATCCAAACGGCAGCGTCTGAAACTGATAGTGACAGTTCTGTACCACGAACCTGAGGTACCCTTAGTGATAAGGGCAAATTTGGGACATGGAGGTAAGCATCCCTGATGTCTCGGGACACCAGATAGTCCCCTTCTTCCCGGTTCGTTATCACTGCTCTGAGTGACTCCATCTTGATTTGAACCTTTGTAAGTGTTCAAATTTTTTCAGATTTAGAATAGGTCTCACCTAGCCTTCTGGCTTCAGTACCACAATATAGTGTGGAATAATACCCCTTTTCTTGTTGTAGGAGGGGTAATTTAATTATCACCTGCTGGGAATACAGCTCGTGAATTTTTTCCCATACTGCCTCCTTGTCGGAGGGAGACCTTGGTAAAGCAGCCTTCAGGAGCCTGCGCAGGGGAAACGTCTCGACATTCCAAACTGTACCCCTGGGATACTACTTGTAGGATCCAGGGGTCCTGTACGGTCTCAGCGTCATGCTGAGAGCTTGTCAGAAGCGGTGGAACGCTTCTGTTCCTGGGAATGGGCTGCCTGCTGCAGTCTTCTTCCCTTTCCTCTATCCCTGGGCAGATATGACTCTTATAGGGACGAAAGGACTGAAGCTGAAAAGACGGTGTCTTTTTCTGCAGAGATGTGACTTAGGGTAAAAACGGTGGATTTTCCAGCAGTTGCCGTGGCCACCAGGTCCGATGGACCGACCCCAAATAACTCCTCTTCCTTTATACGGCAATACACCTTTGTGCCGTTTGGAATCTGCATCACCTGACCACTGTCGTGTCCATAAACATCTTCTGGCAGATATGGACATCGCACTTACTCTTGATGCCAGAGTGCAAATATCCCTCTGTGCATCTCGCATATATAGAAATACATCCTTTAAATGCTCTATAGTCAATAAAATACTGTCCCTGTCAAGGGTATCAATATTTTTAGTCAGGGAATCCGACCAAGCCACCCCAGCTCTGCACATCCAGGCTGAGGCGATCGCTGGTCGCAGTATAACACCAGTATGTGTGTATATACTTTTTATGATATTTTTCCAGCCTCCTGTCAGCTGGCTCCTTGAGGACGGCCCTATCTATAGACGGTACCGCCACTTGTTCTGATAAGCGTGTGAGCGCCTTATCCACCCTAAGGGGTGTTTCCCAACGCGCCCTAACTTCTGGCGGGAAAGGGTATACCGCCCATATTTTCTATCGGGGGGAACCCACGCATCCTCACACACTTCATTTAATTTATCTGATTCAGGAAAAACTACGGTAGTTTTTTCACATCCCACATAATACCCTCTTTTGTGGTACTTGTAGTATCAGAAATATGTAACACCTCCTTCATTGCCCTTAACGTGTGGCCCTAATAAGGAATACGTTTGTTTATTCACCGTCGACACTGGATTCAGTGTCCCTGTCTGTGTCTGTGTCGACCGACTAAAGTAAACGGGCGTTTTAAAACCCCTGACGGTGTTTTTGAGACGTCTGGACCGGTACTAATTGTTTGTCGGCCGTCTCATGTCGTCAACCGACCTTGGCGCGTGTTGACATTATCACGTAATTCCCTAAATAAGCCATCCATTCCGGTGTCGACTCCCTAGAGAGTGACATCACCATTACAGGCAATTGCTCCGCCTCCTCACCAACATCGTCCTCATACATGTCGACACACACGTACCGACACACAGCACACACACAGGGAATGCTCTGATAGAGGACAGGACCTACTAGCCCTTTGGAGAGACAGAGGGAGAGTTTGCCAGCACACACCAAAAACGCTATAATTATATAGGGACAACCTTATATAAGTGTTTTCCCTTATAGCATCTTTTTTATATATTTCTAACGCCAAATTAGTGCCCCCCCTCTCTGTTTTAACCCTGTTTCTGTAGTGCAGTGCAGGGGAGAGCCTGGGAGCCTTCCCTCCAGCCTTTCTGTGAGGGAAAATGGCGCTGTGTGCTGAGGAGATAGGCCCCGCCCCTTTTTCGGCGGCCTCGTCTCCCGCTCTTAACGGATTCTGGCAGGGGTTAAATATCTCCATATAGCCCCCGGAGGCTATATGTGAGGTATTTTTAGCCAAAAAAGGTTTTCATTTGCCTCCCAGGGCGCCCCCCTCCCAGCGCCCTGCACCCTCAGTGACTGCCGTGTGAAGTGTGCTGAGAGGAAAATGGCGCACAGCTGCAGTGCTGTGCGCTACCTTAAGAAGACTGAGGAGTCTTCTGCCGCCGATTCTGGACCTCTTCTCGTTTCAGCATCTGCAAGGGGGCCGGCGGCGAGGCTCCGGTGACCATCCAGGCTGTACCTGTGATCGTCCCTCTGGAGCTAATGTCCAGTAGCCAAGAAGCCAATCCATCCTGCACGCAGGTGAGTTCACTTCTTCTCCCCTAAGTCCCTCGTTGCAGTGATCCTGTTGCCAGCAGGACTCACTGTAAAATAAAAAACCTAAGCTAAACTTTTCTAAGCAGCTCTTTAGGAGAGCCACCTAGATTGCACCCTTCTCGGCCGGGCACAAAAATCTAACTGAGGCTTGGAGGAGGGTCATAGGGGGAGGAGCCAGTGCACACCACCTGATCCTAAAGCTTTACTTTTTGTGCCCTGTCTCCTGCGGAGCCGCTATTCCCCATGGTCCTTTCAGGAACCCCAGCATCCACTAGGACGATAGAGAAACAAAGCTATTATAATCTAATGGGAACATAAGAAGAAAGATGCCAAAAAAGTAGAATGGTAGATGACCAAAGCAAGACTGGCACACATGGGTAGTCAATTATGAAGCACGATTAGCCAGCAAGGAGAAAAGCTCTAACCCTGCTACCACACTATTATGCTGCTTTCGGTTATTAAGCTTCAGCCATGGTTCCCAAGGCCTGAACAAAGGCACCAGTGAGGTGTGGCTATTGGAAAAGTGAAGGTTATATAGGAGCATTATTTTTCACTAACAAAAAGACCTGAGTAACCTCAGTCCATCACTAGCTCCATCAATGAGCCCAAATTGCTGGTTTGTTTTCTTAACTTTGAAACCAGTTCAAACAAATACAAGCTCATTTATTATGCCCTGTGCTGTGCATTACTAACTGTTGGCTAATGTTTGATACCAAATAGAATTTGCCATTTCTTCTTGTTCTTTATGAAAAATGATCTTTGGAGTCTGTGTTAAATTAAAATGGTAGCACAAAAAAAGAAAGCGACATGTCCACTTGCATATATTAATAAACGTGGAAGCAAAGGCATGGTTTGTCACATTAGGGAATTACAAAAGCTTCTTTTATATTAAGCACACGTTTGATTTCCAAATAAATTACAGCAAGAAATGTAAGAACGGCCCTACTTGAATTGTCCTGCATGAAAAGAATTACATCTTATAGCTGTGCAAATAAAAGGATACCCCAATATGCACAGCACATAATCCACCATTTATTTATCCTGTGATTTACTAGGTCATTTCCTTTCAGAGTTCAACAACCTGACAGAACAGATTGGCAGAGTCCAGGAACTAAAAGATGGTTTGCAATTCTATCCAATAGTGTCCTGCCAAGGTTTCGATTTCTTTGCAGATACAAGAATTTTTTTCCTCTCCTGCAAGGGATTCTGGGAAAAGGTCTGTCTCAGAGGTCCTGTAGAAAAATAAAATTTCAATGAAAAATTTGTTTTTTTTTTAATTTATTTTTTTACTCTACTTCAGTCCAATTAGTGGTGCGTTATACTCAAAATTACAATGGAGATGTATTTACATAATTAGCGCAACGGAATATGCTGCACTATATAAGAAACTTAAGAAAATAAGATTTGAATTACCTACCGGTAAATCCTTTCTCGTAGTCTGTAGAGGATACTGGGGATCCATTTAGTACCATGGGTATAGACGGGTCCACTAGGAGCCATGGGCACTTTAAGAATGAGATTGTGGGCTGGCTCCTCCCTCTATGCCCCTCCTACCAGACTCAGTCTAGGAAACGGCCATACTTTGAGAGAAGGATATAAAAGGATAGTGGCGAGATTCCGAACCAGCACACACAAACAAGAGGAAAGCAATGCTAACCAAACTTGGAACAGGAACAGCAACAGCTGAACCAAACAACATTTATTGTTATTTATTTATTACCAGTTATTTATATAGCGCACACATATTCCGCAGCGCTTTACAATACTTAACCAAATAACAGTGCAGGACGAACGAAGCACTGGGCGGGAAAAGGATTTAACGGTAGGTAATTAAAATCCTATTTTCTCTTACGTCCTAGAGGATACTGGGGATCCATTTAGTACCATGGGGAAGTACCAAAGCTCCCAAACCGGACGGGAGAGTGCTGAGGGTCCTGCAGAACTTATTGACCAAACTGAAGGTCCTCAGATGCCAAGGTATCGAACTTCTAGAACTTTGCAAATGTGTTTGAACCTGACCAAGTAGCTGTTCGACAGAGCTGTATGGCTGAGACACCACGGGCAGCCGCCCAAGAAGAACCCACTGACCTAATCGAGTGGGCCTGTACAGATATTGGAATCGGCAATCCTGCCGTGGAATAAGCATGCTGGATAGTGAGCCTGATCCAGCGTGCAATTGACTGCCTTGAAGCAGGACCCCTAATCTTATTGGGATCATAAAGAACAAACAGCGAGTCCGATTTCCTGTGACGAGCTGTTCTCTTCACATACACCTTCAAAGCCCTCACAACATCCAAAGACTATGAAGTAACAACTGGAACCACAATTGGTTGGTTGATGTGAAACGCAGACACCACCTTAGGAAGAAATTGCTGACGAGTCCCGAGTTCAGCTCTGTCGTCATGGAAGATTAAATAGGGGCTCTTGTGAAACAATGCCCCCAGCTACGACGCACATCTTGCTGAAGCCAAGGCCAACAGTGTGACGGTTTTCCACGTAAGATATTTTACGTCTACCTCCTGTAACAGTTCAAACCAGTCCGACTGGAGGAATTGCAGCACCAAATTGAGATCCCAAGGTGCCATGGGAGGCTGGATGTGCAGAACCCATTTCAAGAACGTCTGGACCTCAGGAAGAGACGACAATTGTTTCTGAAAGAAAATGGACAAGGCCGAAATCTGGACTTTTATGGAGCCCAGACGTAGGCCCACATCCACACCCGACTACAGAAAGAGCAGGAAACGTCCCAGATGAATTCCACAGCAGAAAATTATCTGCTCTCACACCAAGAGACATATTTCTTCCAAATACGGTGGTAATGTTTAGACGTTACCCCCTTCCTGGCTTGGATCATAGTCGGGAAGACCTGATCAGGGATGCCTCTCGTGGCTAGAATCAGCCGTTCAACTTCCATGCCGTCAAACGTAGCAGTGTTAAGTCTTGATAGACGAACGCCCCGTGTCGCAGGAGATCCTTGCGAAGAGGTAGAGGCTACGGATCTTCCAGGAGCATCTCCAGAAGGTCCACGTGCCAGGCCCTTCTTGGCCAGCCCGGAGCAATGAGAATTGCTTGAACTTTTTCCATTTTTATTCTTTTCAGAATTCTTGGGATCAGCGGAAGTGGAGGGAACACGTACACCATCTGATAGACCGATGGAGTTGTCAGAGCGTTCACTGCCGCTGCCTGTGGGTCTCTCAACCTGGAACAATACCGCTTGAGCTTCTTGTTGAGATGAGAGGCCATCATGTCAATTTGTGGACATCCCCATCAATGTGTCAAGCACATGAACACCTCCGGGTGAAGGACCCACCCCCTGGGTGCAGGTCGTGTTTGCTGAGGAAGTCTGCTTCCCAGTTGTCTACCCTTGGAATGAAGACCGCCGACAACGCCACAGCGTGTTTTTCTGCCCAGAGGAGAATTCTTGATAACTGACATTGCTGCTCTGTTTTTCGTTCCACCCTGTCGGTTTATGTACGTTACTGCCGTCACATTGTCCGACGGAACCGGAATGGCCTGACACTGAAGAAGATATGAGGCCTGCAGAAGGGCATTGTATACAGCCCCGAGTTCCAGAATGTTGATTGGAAGGACGACTTCTTGACTGGACCATCTTCCTTGAAACTGCACCCCCTGGGTGACCGCACCCCGACCTCTGCGGCTTGCGTCTGTGGTTAGCAGAATCCAATTCTGAATCCTGAACTGTCGGCCCTTGATTAGGTGAGAAGTCTGTAGCCACCACAGAAGGGAGATCCTGGCCTTTGGCGACAGACGGATCCTCTGGTGCATGTGAAGATGCGATCCGGACCATTTGTCCAACAGATCCAGCTGGAAGGGCCTTTGCATGAAACCTTCCGTACTGAAGCACCTCGTAAGAGGCCACCATTTTCCCCAGAAGGCGAATGCATAGATGCATCGATATCCGGGTTGGCTTCAGGACATCCCGAACCATCGACTGGATTACAAACGCCTTTTCCAACAGAAGAAAAAAAAAATAGGATTTTGGTTACCTACCGGTAAATCCTTTTCTCGTAGTCCATAGAGGATGCTGGGGTCCATATTAGTACCATGGGGTATAGACGGGTCCATCAGGAGCCATTGTCACTAAGAGTTTGAGTGTGGGCTGGCTCCTCCCTCCATGCCCCTCCTACCAGACTCAGTCTAGAAACTGTGCCCGATGAGACGGACATCTTCGAGAGAAGGATTTAACACAGATAGTGGCGAGATTCATACCAGCTCACACATACAAGGCACATCAAGCTAACATAGCTTGAGAACTCAGCAACCGCTGAAACAGTACTTAAGTAACAATGCAGTTCCTTGCTAAAACAAATTTGTACTGAACCAGATAACAATTGCAGGAAAACTAAGCGCTGGGCGGGCGCCCAGGATCCTCTACGGACTACGAGAAAAGGATTTACCGGTGGGTAACCAAAATCCTATTTTTTCTTAAGATTTAGAGGATGCTGGGGTCCACATTAGTACCATGGGGATGTACCAAAGCTCCCAGAATGGGAGGGAGAGCGTGGAGGCTCCTGCGGAACTGATTGGCCTCTGATGATCTGAAATTCAGTCAAAGTATCGAACTTGTATAACTTAGTGAACGTGTTCGACCCAGACCAAGTTGCCGCTCGGCAAAGTTGTAACGCTGAGACACCCCGGGCAGCCGCCCAGGAAGAACCCACCTTACGAGTTGAGTGGGCCTTAACAGATTTTGGACACGGCAAGCCTGCCGTAGAGTAATCATGCTGGATAGTGAACCTAATCCAGCAAGATAAAGTCTGCTTTGAAGCAGTGCACCAAATTTTCTTGGGATTATATAGGACAAACAAAAAAGTCAGATTTTCTGTGACGAGCAGTCCTCTTCACATAGATTCTCAAAGCCCTCACCACATCCAAGGACTTTGACGAAATTGAGGAGTCAGTAGCCACTGGCACCACAATAGGTTGGTAGATATGAAATGCTGACACAACCTTTGGAAGAAACTGCTGACGTGTCCGGAGCTCAGCTATATCTTCGTGGAATATCAAGTAAGGGTTTTTACAGGACAAAGCCCCCAATTCTGACGCACGTCTAGCAGAAGCTAAGGCCAACAATATGACAGCCTTCCATGTAAGAAATTTGACCTCAACCTCCTGTAGAGGCTCAAACCAGTCCGACTGGAGAAACTGCAACACCACGTTAAGGTCCCAAGGCGACGTAGGCAGTACAAAAGGGAGGTTGGATGTGCAAATCTCCCTTCAAAAAAAGTCTGAACCTCAGGGAGGGCAGCCAATTGTTTCTGGAAGAAAATGGACAGGGCCAAAATCTGGACCTTCACAGATCCCAACCTCAGGCCCATGTCCACACCTGCTTGCAGGAAGAGGAGAAACCGTCCCAGTTGAAACTCCACCGCAGGAAACTTCTTGGACTCGCACCAAGAGACACATTTCTTCCAAATACGATGGTAATGTTTAGACGTTACCCATTTCCTAGCCTGTACCAGGGTAGGAATGACCTTCTTCGGAATGCCCTTCCGAGCTAGGATCAGGCGTTCAACCTCCATGCCGTCAAACGTTGCTGCGGTAAGTCTTGATAGGCGAACGGCCCCTACTGCAGCAGGTCCTCCCGAAGAGGAAGAGGCTTCAGCTCTTCCTGCAAGAGATTCCGAAGGTCCGCGTACCAAGCCCGCGTTGGCCAGTCTGGAGCAGTGAGGATCGCTTGAACTCGTTCTCCTTACGAGCTTTAGAACTCTTGGAATGAGTGGGAGTGGTGGAAACACATACACCGACTGGAACACCCACAGAGACACCAGGGCGTCCACTGCCACTGCTTGTGGGTCCCTCGATCTGGAATAATAGCATTGAAGCTTCTTGTTGAGACGAGAGGCCATCATGTCTATTTGGGGTAACCCCCAAAGGTCTGTTATTTCCTTGAACACCTCCGGATGGAGACCCACTCCCCCGGATGGAGATCCTGCTGAGGAAGTCTGCTTCTCAGTTGTACACTCCCGGAATGAAGATTGCAGAGAGCGCCAACGCGTGTATTTCTGCCCAGAGGAGGTTTTTTGTCACCTCTGACATCGCAGATCTGCTTTTCTTTCCGCCCTGTCGGTTTATGTAAGCCACCATCGTTACATTGTCCGACTGCACTTGAATGGCCCAATTTCTTAGAAGACTGTTGTAGACGGCTCTTAGTTCCAGGATGTTGATCGGCAGGCCGGCTTCCAGACTTGACCACCTTCCTTGCAAGGTTTCCCCTTGAGTGACTGCAACCCAGCCCCGGAGGCTCGCATCTGTGGTCAGAAGGACCCAGCCCTGAATCCCGAACCTGCGGCCCTCCAGGTGAGCCAATTGGAGCCACCAGAGGAGTGAAATCCTGGCCTTTGGCAACAGAAGAATTCTCTGGTGCATGTGGAGATGAGGTCCTGACCACTTGTCCAGGAGATCCAGTTGGAAGGCCCGAGCACGGAACCTCCCGTACTGGAGAGCCTTGTAAGAGGCCACCATCTTCCCCAAAGGGCGAATGAACCGACACCCGGGCTGGCTTCAGGACATCCCGAACCATTGTTTGTATCACCAACGTCTTGTCCTGCGGAAGAAACACCCCCTGCACTTTCGTGTCGAGGATCATCCCCAGAAAAGACAACCTCCGGGTTGGTTCCAAATGAGATTTTGGAAGGTTCAGAATCCAACTGTGAACTCTGAGTAGGCGGGTTGTGAGTACAATGGACTACAACAGCTCCTCCTTGGACGATGCTTTTATCAGTAGATCGTCTAAATACGGAATGATGTTCACCCCGTTTTCGGAATAGAACCATCATCTCCGCCATCACCTTGGTGAACACCCTTGGTGCTGTAGAGAGGCCGAATGGCAGGGTCTGGAACTGGAAATGAAAGTCCAGTAATGCAAAATGGAGCTAAGCCTGATGCGGTAGCCAAATCGGAATGTGGAGGTACGCATCCTTGATATCCAGGGATACCAGGAATTCCCCTTCTTCCAGACCTGACATCACCGCCCTGAAAGACTCCATTTTGAACTTGAACTCCTTCAGAAAAGGGTTCAGTGACTTTAGGTTCAGAATGGGCCTGACCGAGCCATCCGGTTTCGGTACCACGAGAAGGTTGGAATAGTAATCCGTGGCTTGCGAATGAGGAGGCACTGGCACAATGACCTGTGCCTCCACCAACTTCTGAACCGCTGCTTGTAAGACAGTCCTGTCCGCCAGCACAGCTGGCAAGCCTGATTTTAAAAATTGGTGAGGAGGGAGATTTTGAAATTCCAACCTGTATCCCTGGGACACAATATCTATCACCCATGGATCCAAGCTAGACGTGACTGAACTGTCTAAGCCTCGCTCCCACTGGCCCCACCTCCAGGCCGTGCAGTCCACCGTCATGCAGAAGACTTCGGCATACTGGAAGCAGGCTTAGATTCCTGGGAATTGGATTCAGCTCGACCTCCCCTAAAGAAGGTATTGGACCACTTGGCCTTTCTAGGCTTGTTAGGCCGAAAGGACTGCTATGCTGATTAAGAGAAGGATTTCTTTGGAGCAGGTGCAGCTGAGGGAAGGAACGGAGACTTACCGCCGTAGCCATGGATATCCACGCATCCAAAGACTCCCCAAAGAGAGCCTGACCTGTGTAGGGTAGGGACTCCACACTTTTCCTGGATTACGCGTCGGCCAACCACTGGCGCAGCCACAGTCCCCGACGAGCTGAAACAGACATGGAAGAGATCCCCGCAGCCATGGAACCCAGGTCTTTCATGGATTCTACCATAAAACCTGCTGAATCGTGAATGTTACGCAAAAACAATTTAACATCATCCTTCTCCATTGTATCCAAACCCTCAAGTAAGGTGCCAGACCATTTCACAATAGCTTTTGCAATCCATGCACTAGCAATAGTGGGACGTAATATGGCCCCCGAAGCTGTGTACATTGATTTAAGTGTATTATCAATCTTTCGATCAGCCGGCTCCTTTAAGGCGGTAGATCCCGGAACAGGCAAAACCACCTTTTTGGGGAGTCTGGACACCGATGCGTCAACAATTGGTGGGCTTTCCCATTTTTTCCCCATCCTCCTCAGGGAAAGGAAATGCCACCTGGACCCTTTTAGGGATCTGGAATTTTTTCTCAGGGTTTTCCCATGCTTTCTCAAATATAGCATTCAATTCCTTTGACGCAGGGAAGGTTAGCAAGGTTTTCTTATTTTCAGTGAAAAAATCCTCCTCAACCTGCTCAGGTGTTGTATCATTAATATTCAATACATCCCTGATAGCCTCTATCATCAATTGCACCCCCTTTGCAAGAGAGGCAGACCCCCGCAACACATCCCCAGTATCGTCTGTGGTATCAGAATCGGTATCAGTGTCATCTTGCATGACATGAACAAGCGCACGTTTGTGGGGGTATATAGCGGAGCGTCTTGAGGTACCAGAATTGGGCCATACTTACATAGAGTTCTGTAATACCTGGGATGCGGATTCATCACTTGCAACCCTATCTGAAATCTGAGAAATCCAAGATTTGATAGAGGAAAACCACTCAGGTTCCCTTGCCGGAATCTGTGCTAAACATTACATGGAATGGGATCATCCTGGGGGGTGGTCTTCTGTTTGCCGGCGATCGGGCTCCCGGCGCTCAGTATACCGGCGCCGGGAGCCCGACAGCCGGCATACCGACACTTATTTTCCCTCGTGGGGGTCCACGACCCCCATAGAGGGAGAATAAAATAGTGTGGCGCGCGTAGCGCGCCACCGTGCCCGTAGCGTGGCGAGCGCAGTGAGCCCGCAAGGGGCTCATTTGCGCTCGCCAAGCTGTCGGTAAGCCGGCGGTCGGGCTCCCGGCGCCGGGATGCTGGTCGCCGGGAGCCCGACCGCCGGCCAGCCGTGGTGAACCCATCCTGGGAGGACATATGTCCCTGGACATGGCTAAAGGAGACCACAAAACACTCCCCCCACACACACACAGGGGAGGGCAGACAGAGTGTGTGTCCCCCCCAAGAATGGCAAGAGGGACAGAGATTGGAGCCAACTCACACACAGCGCTTTTAACCACAGGGAGACCCCTCGTCAGCGCTGACTGTGCACCTTAATAGGATACACAGTCGTATTGCAGCCCCCCCCCCCCTTTCTTCAACCCCCTGGTACCGTGAGAGACAGCTGGAGTTGCTGTGGAGGGACCTTCTTTCTCCTGATCAGCGCTATGCAGGCAGGAAAATGGCCTGAACGCTGCTGGGTCCACTCTGAGGAGAAGCTTCGTCCCCAAAATGGACGTGTCTTCCCGCTCTTCATCTGATTATACTGGCCTGAGGATTGATGCTGGCTGAGATCCGGGGACCCAGACAGGCTTTGTGACCAGCGTAGGGTGTAAGCGCTGGCCCAGGGCGCCCCTCACCGCGCCATCCCGGAGCGCAGTACCCTGCTGCTGCCATCTTCACACCGGCCCCCCGCTTGGGGGGGGGGTTGGTGTCTTACTCGCCACAATCTTCAGACCTGTAAGGGGTTGGAGGCATGCTGCTGGGGTGAGCGATCCCCTGTGGCGGGGAACAATCTATCCTCTCAGGAGCTCAGTGTCCTGTCAGCGGAGTAAGTGGCTCAGACCCCGCAGGGCAGACACTACTCCCTCCCCCCCCCCCCCCCCCCTTCCTCTTAGCCCCACGCTGCAGGGAGGCCGTTGCCAGCAGCCCCCCTGTACAAAAAAACAAACAAAAAAACAACCAACTCTAAAATAACAGTTTACTGGAAAACCTCTGGAGCTCCTCTAGCTGTGACCGGCTCCTCCGGGCACATTTTCTAAACAGAGTCTGGTAGGAGAGGCATAGAGGGAAGAGCCAGTGCACACTATTGATTTCTTAAAGTGCCCAAGGCTCCTAGTGGACCTGTCTATACCCCATGGTACTAATGTGGACCCCAGCATCCTCTAGGACGTAAGAGAAACTTTATACGACTGTGTCCAGTATCATTCCCAGAAATGGGAGCCTCCGAGTTGGCTCTAAGTGAGATTTCGGGAGATTTAGAATCCGCCCGTGATCCAGGAATAGTTTGGTTGCAAGACCAATGCTGTCCAACAACCTTTCCCTGGACGGTGCCTTTATCAGAAGATCGTCCCGGTACGGAATTATGTTCACTCCCTGCTTGCGAAAGAGGATCATCATCTCTGCCATCACCTTGGTGAACACCCTCGGTGCCGTGGAGAGACCAAATGGCAGGGCCTGGAACTGGTAGTAACAGTCCTGCAGTGCAAACTGATAAGCTTGGTGAGGCGGCCAGATCGGAATGTGAAGGTACGCATCCTTGATATCCAAAGACACTAGGAATTCCCCCTCCTCCAGACCTGAGATCACCGCTCTGCGAGACTCCATCTTGAATTTGAACACTCGTAACTATGGGTTCAACGATTTTAGATTCAAAATCGGTCTTACCGAACAGTCCGGTTTCAGTACTACAAATAATAAGACTTTAAACCTTCCGGTAAATCTTTTTCTCCTAGTCCGTAGAGGATGCTGGGGACTCCGTAAGGACCATGGGGTATAGACTGGCTCCGCAGGAGACATGGGCACTATAAAGAAACTTTAGAATGGGTGTGCACTGGCTCCTCCCTCTATGCCCCTCCTCCAGACCGCAGTTAGAGAACTGTGCCCAGAGGAGACGGACAGTACGAGGAAAGGATTTTTGTTAATCCAAGGGCAAGATTCATACTCCTACCAGCCTACACCATCCACACCGTATAACCTGGAATATACGCAACCAGTTAACAGTATGAACAAAACAGTATCAGGCAACGACTGATTTCAACTCTAACATAACCCTTATGTAAGCAATAACTATATACAAGCCTTGCAGAAAATAGTCCGCACTGGGACGGGCGCCCAGCATCCTCTACAGACTAAGAGAAAAAGATTTACCGGTAGGTTTAAAATCTTATTTTCTCTTACGTCCTAGAGGATGCTGGGGACTCCGTAAGGACCATGGGGTTTATACCAAAGCTCCAGACCAGACGGGAGAGTGCGGACGACTCTGCAGCACAGACTGAGCAAACGCAAGGTCCGCATCAGCCAAGGTAACAAACTTATAGAACTTTGCAAAAAAGTGTTTGAACCCAAACAGGTAGCTGCTCGGCAAAGATGTAAAGCCGAGACGCCTTGGGCAGCCGCCCAAGAAGAGCCCACCTTCCTAGTGGAATGGGCCTTTACCGAATTTGGTAACGGCAATCCAGCCGTAGAATGAGCCTGCTGAATCGTGTTACAGATCCAGCGAGCAATAGTCTACTTTGAAGCAGGAGCGCCAAGTTTGTTGGCTGCATACAGGACAAACAGTGCCTCTGTTTTCCTAACCCGAGCCGTCCTGGCTGCATAGATTTTTAAGGCCCTGACTACATCCAGGGACTTGGAATCCTCCAAGTCACCCGTAGCCACAGGCACCACAATAGGCTGGTTCATATGAAATGATGAAACCACCTTGTGCAAAAATTGAGGACGAGTCCTCAACTCCGCTCTATCCATATGGAAAATCAGATAGGGGCTCTTGTGAGACAAGGCCGCCAATTCGGACACCCGACTCGCAAGTGCCAAGGCCAACAACATAACCACCTCCAAGTGAGAAATTTTAATTCAACCGTCTGAAGCGGTTCAAACTAGTGAGAATTTAGGAACCGTAACACCACGTTAAGGTCCCATGGTGCCACTGGGGGCACAAAAGGAGGCTGGATGTGCAGCACTCCCTTTACAAAAGTCTGGACTTCTGGAAGAGAAGCAAATTTCTTCTGAAAGAAAATAGATAGGCTCCATTAAGGTACAGATTTCGGCCCTAACTTCAGGCCCATATCCACTCCTGTCTGTAGAAAGTGGAGAAAACGGCCCAGATGGAAATCTTCCGTAGGAGCATTCCTGGCTTCACACCAAGATACATACTTCCTCCAGATACGGTGATAATGTTTCGCCGTCACCTCCTTCCTAGCCTTTATCAGCGTAGGGATGACTTCTTCCGGAATACCTTTCCCAGCTAGGATTCGGTGTTCAACCGCCATGCCGTCAAATGTAACCGCGGTAAGTCTTGGAACACGCAGGGCCCCTGCTGCAACAGGTCCTCCCTGAGAGGAAGAGGCCACGGATCTTCTGTGAGCATTTCCTGAAGATCTGAATACCAGGCCCGTCGAGGCCAATCTGGAACAATGAGTATTGTCTGCACTCTTTTTCATCTTATGATTCTCAATATTTTTGAGATGAGAGGAAGAGGAGGGAACACACAGACCGACTGAAACACCCATGGTGTCACCAGGGCATCCACCGCTACTACCTGAGGGTCCCTTGACCTGGCACAATACCTCCGAAGCTTCTTGTTGAGGCGTGACGCCATCATGTCTACTTGAGGAAGTCCCCAATTGTTATCTCTGCAAAAACTTCTTGATGAAGTCCCCACTCTCCTGGATGGAGATAGTGTCTGCTGAGGAAGTCTGCTTCCCAGTTGTCCACTCCCGGAATGAAGACTGCTGATAGAGCGCTTACGTGATTTTCCGCCCAGCGAAGAATCCTGGTGACTTCCGCCATTGCCACTCTGCTCCTTGTCCCGCCTTGGCGGTTTACATGAGCCACGGCTGTGACGTTGTCTGATTGAATCCGAACCGGTAGGTCGCGAAGAAGATTCTCCGCTTGTCGTAGGCCGTTGTATATGGCCCTCAATTCCAGTACGTTGATGTGTAGACAAGCCTCCTGGCTTGACCATAGTCCCTGAAAATTCCTTCCTTGTGTGACTGCTCCCCATCCTCGGAGGCTTGCGTCCAGTCTTGAATGCCGAACCTGCGACCCTCTAGAAGGTGAGCACTCTGCAGCCACCACAGGAGAGACACCCTGGCCCTGGGGGACAGGCTTATCTTCCAATGTATTTGTAGATGGGACCCGGACCACTTGTCCAGAAGGTCCCACTGAAATGTCCTCGCATGGAACCTGCAGAAGGGGATGGCCTCGTAGGCTGCCACCATTTTTCCCAGAACTCGAGTGCATTGATGAACAGACACTCTTTTTGGTTTTAGCAGGTCTCTGACCATGTTCTGGAGATCCTGGGCTTTTTCCATTGGGAGAAAAACCCTCTTCTGTTCCGTGTCCAGAATCATGCCTAGGAATGATAAACGAGTCGTTGGAATCAATTGAGACTTTGGCAGATTTAGAATCCAACCGCGCTGTTGTAGCACTCTCAGGGAGAGCGACACGCTTTTCAGCAATTGATCTCTCGATCTCACTTTTATCAGGAGATCGTCCAAGTACGGGATAATGGTGACTCCCTGCCTGCGCAGGAGCACCATCATCTCCGCCATCACCTTGGTGAAAATCCTCGGGGCCGTGGAAAGCCCAAACGGCAACGTCTGAAACTGGTAATGACAGTCCTGTACAGCGAATCTCAGGTACTCCTGATGAGGAGGATATATGGGGACATGAAGGTATGCATCCTTCATGTCTAGCGACACCATAAAATCCCTCCCTTCCAGGCTGGAGATCACTGCCCGGAGCGATTCCATTTTGAATTTGAACTTTTTAAATACAGGTTTAGGGATTTTAGATTTAAAATGGGTCTGACCGAGCCATCCGGTTTCGGGACCACGAACAGGGTTGAATAGTAACCTTTCCCCTGTTGGACTAGGGGAACCTTGATAATCAGCTGCAATTCAGAAGCTGTGTCAACAGCAAGTAACAGTATTTCCCTCTCTGGGGGAGCAGCTGGCAAGGCAGACTTGAAAAATCGGCGAGGAGGTACCTCTTCGAATTCCAGTTTGTAGCCTTGGGACACAATTTCCAGCGCCCAAGGATCCACGTCTGACAGAATCCAGACCTGGCTGAAGAGTCGAAGACGTGCCCCCACCGGTGTGGACTCCCTCAGCGGAGCCCCAGCGTCATGCGGTGGATTTAGTGGAAGCCGGGGAGGACTTCAGCTCCTGGTAACTAGCCGTAGCAGGCGTTCTTTTCCCTCTACCCTTACCTCTGGCGAGGAAGGATGAGCCCCGACCTCTTCTGGACTTATGCGACCGAAAGGACTGCATCTGATATTGTGGAGTTTTTTGCTGTGGTGGAACAAAAGGCAAAAAAGTAGATTCACCCGCGGTAGCTGTGAAACCCATGTCCGCGAGACCTTCTCCAAATAAAACCTCACCGTTGTAAGGTAAAACCTCCATATGCCTCTTTGAGTCGGCATCACCTGTCCATTGGCGGGTCCACAGGGCTCGCCTAGCCGAAATCGCCATGGCGTTGGCTCTCGAACCTAGCAGCCCAACGTCTCTGAGCGTCTCTCATATATAAGACTGCGTCTTTAATGTGACCTAAGGTCAATAAAATAGTATCCCTTTCTAGGGTATCATGTCAGCTGACAAAGTATCTGTCCAAGCTGCAACTGCGCTACATACCAATGCCGATGCTATTGCCGGCCTGAGTAAAGCACCCGTATGTGTATAAATAGATTTTAAGGTAGTTTCCTGTCTGCGATCAGCAGGATCCTTGTGGGCTGCCGTGTCCGGAGACTGTAGCGCCACCTTCTTGTACAAGCGCGTTGAAGCCTTGTCCACCCTGGGCGAGGATTCCCACCGTACCCTGTCCTGTGCCGGAAAAGGATACGCCATAAGAATCCTCTTGGGAATCTGCAGTTTTTTTATCTGGAGTTTCCCAAGCTTTTTCAAATAACTCGTTTAGCTCATGAGATGGGGGAAAGGTTACCTCAGGTTTCTTTTCCTTAAACATGCATACCCTCGTGTCAGGGACAGAGGGGTCATCTGTGATATGCAACACATCTTTTATTGCAATAATCATATAATGAATACTTTTGGCCACCCTTGGGTGTAACCTTTCATCATCGTAGTCGACACTGGAGTCAGAATCCGTGTCGTATCAGTGTCTTCTATTTGGGATAGAGGACGTTTTTGGGACCCTGAAGGGCCCTGTGACACAGCTAAAGCCATGGATTGACTCCCTGCTTTTTTCCCTGGACTCTGCTTTGTCCATCCTTTTATGTAATAGTCACATTTGCATTTAAAACATTCCACATGTCCAACCAATCAGGTGTCGGCGTTGCCGACGGAGACACCACAATCTGCTCCACCTCCTCCTTAGATGAGCCTTCCGCTTCAGACATGGCGACACACTCGTACCAACACCCCCACAGGGATATATTTATATGGAGACAGTTCCCCAATAAGGCCCTTTGGAGAGACAGAGAGAGAGTATGCCAGCACACACCCAGCGCCAGCTCACACTGGAAACAATATTCCCAGATAAATAGCGCTTTTATATATAATTATCTGTATATAATACACTCACTGCGCCTTACAAATGCCGCCGCCGCCCCCCCCCCCCCCCCTCTTTTCTGCCCTGTGTCACTGTGTTCAGCAGGGGAGAGTCCGGGAAGCCAGCTTCTCTGCAGTGCTCTGTTGAGAAAATGGCGCTGGTTAGTGCTGTGGGATCAAGCTCCGCCCCCCCAGCGGCGGGCTTCGGTCCCGCTCAATTTTGTAATACTGGCGGGGGATTTTAATATATACTGCCTCCGCAGCCTATATATGTACTAGCCAGTCCTAGAGGTATAATATTGCTGCCCAGGGCGCCCCCCCTGTGCCCTGCACCCATTCGTGCCTGCAGTGTGTGTGGTGTGTGGGAGCAATGGCGCGCAGCGCTACCGCTGCGCATTACCTCTGCCGCCTTTGAAGTCTTCTTTCTTCTTATACTCACCCGGCTTCTTTCTTCCGGCTCTGTGAGGAGGAGGGCGGCGCGGCTCTGGGACGAACGGCGAGGGGAGACCTGCGTTCCGACTCCCTCTGGAGCTAATGGTGTCCAGTTGCCTAAGAAGCAGAGCCTATCAGTTAAGTAGGTCTGCTTCTCTCTCCTCAGTTCCACGATGCAGGGAGCCTGTCGCCAGCAGTGCTCCCTGAAAATAAAAAACCTAACAAAATTCTTTTTTCAGAGAAACTCAGGAGAGCTCCCTGTAATGCACCCAGTCTCCTCTGGGCACAGGAACTGAGGTCTGGAGGAGGGGCATAGAGGGAGGAGCCAGTGCACACCCATGCGAAAGTTTCTTTATAGTGCCCTTGTCTCCTGCGGAGCCCGTCTATACCCCATGGTCCTTACGGAGTCCCCAGCATCCTCTAGGACGTAAGAGAAAAGTTGTAATAGTACCCCTTGTTTTGCAGATGAGGTGGAAATGGAACATCGACCCGAGTCTGTACCAGTTTTTGAATGGCATCCTGTAAGGTTATACTTGCCTCTTGTGAAACTGGTAAGCCTGATTTGAAGAATCTGTAAGGTGGGAGCTCCTGAAACTCCAGTCTGTAGCCCTGGGAAATAAGATCTATGACCCAGGGATCCTGGCACGATGTTGTCCAGATGTGAATAAATTTTTTTAGTCGGGCTCCTACCTGCCAGTCTTCCAGGCCTCGCGGTCCACAGTCATGCAGAAGGCTTTGAGGAAGCAGAACTGGAGCTCTGTTCCTGAGAACTGGCTGGTTTGCGTTGTTTACCTCTAGCGCTTCTGTTGGCAGTAGAAGATTCTCTGACTTTGCCCTTAAACTTTGCAGTCCGAAAAGACTGTAGGGTAGGTCCTGAATAGGTCTTCCTGGTTGGGGGGAGCTGCAGAAGCAAGATATGTGGACTTACCCGCAGCAGCTTTGGAGATCCATTTGTCCAGTTCAACTCCAAATAAGGCCTCTCCTGTGAAGGGTAGGCCTTCCACACCTTTCCTGGAGTACATGTCCGAAGTCCACTGGCGTAACCATAAGCCCCTGCGTGTTGACACTGCCATAGCAGTGGTGCGTGCATTAAGCAAACCTACTTCTTTTATGGCTTCCAACATAAAGTTCGCAGAGTCCTGTATATGTTGCAGGAGTAACACAATCTCCCCTTTAGATAAGGAATCCAACCCTTCAATAAGGTTACCCGACCATTTAGCAATGGCTTTAGTAATCCACGCACATGCTATAGTGGGTTTCTGAGCCACCCCAGCAGCTGTGTTCAAGGATTTGAGTGTAGTCTCAATTTTACGATCAGCTGGGTCTTTCAGGGAGGCTGCACCAGGGACGGGTAAACACAATCTTCAGTGACAACCTGGACACAGATGCATCCACTATTCGTGGACTTTCCCATTTTTTCCCTATCCTCAGGAGGAAAAGGAAAAGATGAGAAGAACCTTTTATGGATTTGAAATTTCTTATCAGGATTAACCCACGGTTCTTCAAACAGCGTATTCAATTCCTTTGACACAGGAAAAGTGACTGAAGACTTTACATTAAAATAAGATTCCTCACACTCCTCTGCCACCTTATCAGGAATTTGTAGCACATCTCTAATAGCTTCTATAAGAGCCTCTATTCCCTGTGACAGAGCAGTGTCCCCCCACTTCTGAATCCGCCTCCTCCATGTCTGACCCCTCAGCGTCAGAGTCAGACTGCAGGATATGTGCCAGAGATTGTTTGTGTTCATAATCTCATCCACAGACTGTCTTAAGTATTGTGTCTCTTTCTCATTGCGGGACAATTAGAGATATCATAAATCATTCCTTTGATGGAATACAGCCACGCTGGTTCAGCCCCGCTAGCCTGAGAAGGTGCACTACACCAAGTACATAGGGGAAGAGAAACACTCTGCCATACAGGAAACACACTCTTTGCTCGACATATTGTAAATGTGACAGCGCACACACACAGGAAAGGTCAAAAGCAGAATTAACCCACAAAGAGCCCTTCCAGGGAGACACAGAGGTATTTGGAGCCAGCACACCGCACCCTTATTGCTAATGCCACACTTAGCCAGGTCGCAGACTAAGTACCCAGATTGGGGACTTGGTACACTAATAATAGCCCCCCCCCCCCCCCCCCGCTATGATCCCCTGGTACCACTGAGGTAATTTGGAGTCACACCGGTGGAGCTGCACGTCCCTGTCAGTCAGCATCCACTGCAGAGGGAAAATGGTGCTGCTGGATCCGCTCATAGTGAAGCCCAGCCCCGCCCCTTCAATGGCGCGTAGTCTTCCCGCTTTTAAATACTGGCTGCGGTAATTTGTGCTTAAAATAGAGACAGAACCATTTAAAGACTTTGCTTGCCAGTGTGGGTACTGCGTACAGTGTACCGAATCTGGAGACACAATCCGCCCCGCTTAGAAGCAGTGCGTCTCTGTACCCTCATGCTGCCATAATGGCCGGCGACCCGCTAACCGTGACACCGGCTTAGTACTCACCGTGGTGGTGCTTGCGAATAGTTCCCTCAGGAGCTAGTGTCCTGTCAGCAGGGAACCTTACCATTAACCCTTCAAGAGGTTGGGCCGTTACAACCCCCCCCCTCCCCCAAGTCCCATGAAGCAGGCAGGCTGATGCCATCCAGTCCTGCCTGAAAATAACAAACAGAAAAATAAATGCAGAAAACTCTGTAGGAGCTTCCATAAGCATGGCCGGCACATTTTCTAAACGGAGTCTGGTAGGAGGGGCATAGAGGGAGGAGCCAGCCCACAATATCAAATTCTTAAAGTTCCCATGGCTCCTAGTGGACCAGTCTATACCCTATGGTACTAAATGTATCCCCAGTATCCTCTAGGACAGGGCTGGCCAAACCGGTCCTCGAGATCTACCAACGGTTCACATTTTCCAGACCACCTAGCTGGTGACAGGTGTAGTCATTACTAATTAAGATGTGCTGCATTCATTCCTAACTGACAATTCTACAGATCTCCAGGAGGCCTGGAAAACATGAACTGTTAGTAGATCTTGAGGCCCGGTTTGGCCAGCCCTGCTCTAGGACATAAGAGAAATAAACGTTATGGTAAGAACTTACCGTTGATAACGTGATTTCTCTTACGTCCACAGGTATCCACAGGATAACATTGGGATATTGTCGAGCGACAGCGAAAATGGCACCAACACGGTCACAAGCTTTCTGGCCTCCCAGGATGCATTGGGGCCTCCACTATATAGTCCCACTCACTGACTCAGTCAGATCAGTTCTTTCCACAGCGATTTTAGGCAGGAACATCAGGCAGAGACCTGTTTAGGTGATAAGAACACACATGCACACCCTTCCATACAAGAAGGAAGAGGTTTTAGTGATTGTCTAGATCCTCAAATCAGATGCGTCAGGGTGGGATCCCTGTGGACATAAGAGAAATCACGTCATCAACGGTAAGTTCTTACCATAGCGTACATTTCTCTGGCAGGGTCCACAGGATAACATTGGGATTCCCAAAGCCATTTTAGTGGTGGGGACGCTCCTGATTGCACAGGAGGACCTTTTGCCCGAAGCCTGCGTCATGAGAGGCAAAAGTATCCAAGGCATAATGTCTAATGAATGTGTTTATGGAAGACCATGTGGCTGCCCTACATATCTGTTCTGCTGAAGCACCTTGTTGTGCTGCCCAAGAAGAACCTACCTTACGTGTAGAGTGTGCAGAGACATTAGCCGGAATAGGGAGATCTGCATGAGAATAAGCTTCTGATATTACCATTCGGAGCCATCTCGCCAGCGTCTGTTTACTAGCAGGCCATCCTCTTCTATGGAATCTGTAGAGGATGAAGAGAGAATCTGTTTTCCTGATGGCACTAGTACGATCTATGTAGATTCTTAAAGCCCGGACCATGTCCAGCGACGCTTCTCTCGCAGATAGTCCCGATACCTGAAAAGCTGGGACTACAATCTCTTCATTCAGGTGAAACTTTGATACCACCTTTGGAATATAGCTAGATCTCATTCTGAGAACTGCTCTGTCTGGAAAAAAACTTAGGAAAGGAGACTTGCATGATAATGCTCCTAAATCGGACACTCTTCTGGCTGACGCCATTGCCAGTAAAAAAAGAACTTTAACCGTTAACCACTTAAGATCTGCTCTCTCAAGTGGTTCAAACAGAGGACCCTGGAGAAATTTAAGAACTAAATTCAAATCCCAGGGAGCTGCAGGAGGAACAAATGGAGGTTGAATATGTACTACTCCTTGAAAAAATGTACGTACATCCTGTAAATCAGCAATCTTCTGCTGAAACCATACAGTTAACGCTGAGACTTGAACCCTCAAGGAAGCAATTTTCAACCCTTGATCCAATCCTGCCTGAAGGAAATCCAAAATCCTAGCTACTTTAAAAGATCTCGGATTGAAATTTTTTCCAGTACACCAATGAATATAGGCTTGCCATATTCTATGATACACACGGGCCGAAGAAGGCTTTCTTGCTCTAAGCATAGTTTGGATTACTTGCTTCGAAAAACCTTTAGCCTCTAAGATAGAGGTTTCAACAGCCACGGCGTCAAAGACAGGCGATCCAGATGACTGACAACAAGGACCCTGCATTAGCAAATCTGGACGTTGAGGGAGCCGTATCGGTGCTTCCATGGACATTCTCAACAGATCTGTGTACCAATGCCTTCTTGGCCAAGCTGGAGCTATTAGAATGATTGCTCCTTTTGCCTGTTTTAGCTTTCTCACTACTCTGGGTAGCAGAGATATTGGCGGGAACAGATACGCCAGCTGAAACCTCCATTCTACTGACAGTGCGTCTACAAGGACCGCTCCTGGGTCCCTTGTTCTCGATCCATACCTTGGAACTTTGTTGTTCAGACGAGACGCCATAAGGTCCATCTCTGGTAGACCCCATCTGTTCACCAGTGTCTGAAACACTTCTGGGTGTAGTGCCCATTTGGTTTCCTGAATGGTGTGCCGACTGAGAAAGTCCGCTTCCCAGTTTAGTACACCCGGGACAAATACTGCTGACAATGCCGGGAGATGGAATTCTGCCCATTTTAGAATGGGAGTTACTTCCTCCATCAATCTCTTGCTGTGAGTTCCTCCTTGATGATTGAGGTATGCTACTGCCGTCGCATTGTCTGAGCGGATCTGGACTGGTCTTCCTTGTAGATTGTCCTTTGCCTGAACCAGAGCCAAGTAAATGGCTCTCATTTCTAACAGATTTATTGGCAGGCGACTTTCCCTTGCAGTCCATTTTCCTTGGAACCATAGGCTTCCGAGTACCGCCCCCCAGCCCTGCAGGCTGGCATCTGTTGTCAGGACTTGCCACTCTTTTATCCAAAAGGGTCTCCCCTTGTTTAAATGGTTTGTCTGTAGCCACCACGCTAGAGACCTTTTTACATTTACTGGAATCTTTATCATCCGCTTCTTTATCGTCTGATGATTTCCGTTCCATTTAGTCAGAATAAGGTGCTGCAACGGTCTGGAGTGGAATTGCGCATATTGCACCATGTCGAAGGTTGATACCATCAGACCCAACAGTCGCATTGCTGCATGGACTGACATTGTCTGGGCTTGCAACGCTTCCTGAGCCATGACCTGCACCTTGACTATCTTTTTCTCTGGTAAGAGAACCTTCTGTAGGTTTGAATCCAATATGGCTCCCAAATGAACCATCCGCTGTGACAGATTCAGGGACGACTTTTCCCAATTTATGAGCCACCCGTGTCTCTGTAAACAAACTATCGTCTGTTGAAGATGGCTCCACAGTAAATCTTGCGACTGTGCTAAGATTAACAGGTCGTCTAGGTATGGGAATATTCTTATCCACTGTTTGCGCAGACAAGCTGCCATAACCACCATGATCTTGGTAAACACCCTGGGTGCTGTAGCTAGCCCGAAAGGCAGAGCTTGGAACTGGAAATGTTCCTGGAGGATGGCAAACCTGAGGTAACACTGATGCGACAGTGCTATAGGCACATGCAGGTAAGCATCCCGTACATCCAGCGATACCATGTAATCTCCCGGTTCCATAGCCAACATTATGGAGCGTGGAACTTCGGGATCCATATGTATCTGTTCAGCATTTTCAGATTTAGAATTGGTCGATATGACCCATTTGGCTTCTGGATTACAAATAGATTGGAGTAAAACCCCCGTCCCCTTTGTGATGGAGGTACTGGGACAATCACACCTGACTGCAGTAATTTTTGGACTGCTTCTTGCAGGGCATTGGCCTTCGACTCTATACGAGACGGGCTGGTGCAAAAAAATCTTTGAGGAGGCTGCCTCCTGAATGGGAACCCATACCCCCGAGATACTACCTTCTGCACCCAAGCATCTGCTGTTGACTGTTGCCATATGTGTGCAAAAAGAAGGAGTCGGCCCCCAACCCTGGAATCCTCCAGGCAGAGGCCCGTCTCTTCAGGCTGACTGTTTCTGTTCAGGTTTGGAAGCTGGCTTTTTGCTAGCCCACGGCTTCCTATCCCTGGATTTAAACTGGGGTTGCTTAGGCTCCTCTTTAGCTTTCGCTTTGCCAACGAAATGAGCGAAATTTTAAACCCTCGGATTTAGGGTTATAAGCAGCCGGAAATCTGACCTTTTTCGATTCAGCCTCTGATTCTAGGATATCCGATAAAGGTTTTCCAAATAATATATTACCGACAAAAGGCAATGCTTCCAATTCTTTCTTGGATTCCGCATCTGCCTTCCAGGTACGTAGACAAACTGCTCTGCGAGCGACTGCTGTCAAGGCTGAAGCTTTAGAAGCAACTGTACCTACATCAATTGCTGCTTCTACCAAATACTGGGCAGATGGTCTTAAACGGCAAAAACGATCCTCTTGCTCCCTAGTAGGAGAAGGGATGTCATTCTCTAGTTCCTCTATCCATTCGCCCACTGCCTTTGCTACCCAGGCCGAAGCCATAGCAGGTCTTACCACTGTCTGTCTGTGACATCATTCAATGAGGTAGATGACAGTGGTACAGCAGATTTATGCACGAGTCGCAGAACATGTGCATCTACTTTTGGAGGAACTTCTCTCTTCAAACAATCCACAGCAGGAAATGGATAATTAGAATCCCATCTCTTAGGAATCTTATACTTTTTACTGGGCGCTGTCCAAGGCTCATCCATCATTTCCGTCAGCTCATCCGACGCTGGGAATTCAGCTTTCACTGATTTTGTTCGTTTAAATACAGGTGCTTTAGCTTTTAAAACCGTCTTGGCTGGCTCTTCCAACGAGAGAACAGCCTTCACAGCATTAATAAATTCAGCTACATCCTCTGAACTAAAGCTCTGCGACTGATCATCAAACGGAGTTGAATCTATTGTATCCTCATCATCCGATGTATCATCTTGTGTAGTCTGCCACACAGACGTATCTGTCTTAGTCTTACCTGTCCCTTGGTTGCTTGTAGAGGCTACTGGAACCAAACCATAGGAAGGGAGCTGCATGTATGGGTTCATAGTGTAACCTAACCCTTGAGGTGGTGCTACCGGAGCTAACCTGTCCGCTATTGAAGACAGTCTTTGCGAACATATTCCATGGTGGCTCTGTTGGTGGTTGAACAAACTCCTGTTTTTTACTTCGCTGAAAAGCGAAACAATTTGCACACAACCCCTCATAAGTGACCAATTGATTCATATCAATTACCTCTGACTTACAAGATAAGCATGTTAGGGCTGTAGGAGTGCTTGATAAATTCTCGTCATCACTTTTGCCGCTCACAGACATGGTATTAACCCGTTATTGACTACACAATTTGTGACTGAAAATCACCCTATATGTCAGTATATAGAGGTGAGATCAATCTGACCACAGTGCACCTGATTTGAGGGTCAGAACAGGACTGACATTACACAGAAAATTCAGCACACATACTAGCAGTCAGTCACATGTTAAAGCATTAGACATTGCCATATGAGAATACAACCTCCATAACAACTTATACATAAGTAGGAAAATTGTACTTCTGTTTTAAACTGGTTCTTTTTTCAACATAGCATGCAGAAAACACAGTAATATACAGGTCTCATATGCAATAGGTACTAAAAATTAACAATGCATACTAAGAAGTAGAGAGAATTTTTAGTACTGTATACCCTGCCTCCGTAGAGCGGGATACAGGGAGACTCACCACACTTCCATATCCAAGCGAATACGCTCGTAAGACGCTGAGTGGATTCAGACGCTACTGGTGTACACTGCCGCTCTTGATAACTGATAACGGACACGGACGCTCACCAACGGACACGGACGCTGAGCGACTTCCACGTGTATGCAGACGCTAAGGCCTGCGACTCGGTCTGGCGGGTTTATCTCCAGTGTACACAACCGCAGCATCTAAGCTGCGACCGAGTACCCTCATTGTAGCGTCTGAGCCGGAAGTGAGGTCATTCAGTTCATGAAACGAGACACCCGCGGGAACTGGCCATGAACTCGGAGGAGGGACAGCCAGGAGAGCGTCTGAATCCCCCTGTTGACTTAAACTCCCAGGATCGCGGCCACTACCTAGTCCTGGCGCCTATGATCCCCGAAGCGTAGCGCTGTCGCACTCTTGATGTTCGGCGCATCAACACACTGTTTGTAGTCTCCACCAAAATCAGTGTACCTGTGTCCTGACCCCTCTAGTAAGAGGAAGTCCATAGACTCACCGTCTCTTCATGCTCCGGCCACAGCCTGGTTACGTCTGCTGGACCTGCTAGAACATCCGACACAGACGCCCGTCGAGACAGCACTGATACCCGAAGGTAAGCGTTGTTGCGACCCGGTGGGGAGTTGTTGGAGCGACTCTTTCTAGTATGCGTTTAAGACGCTGTTAAGACAAGTCGCTCAAAAAAAAACAATATAGTAAGTCTATAAAAATAAAATAATAAAAGCTTGAGGCTGCTCTCACAGCAGCCCTGTGACCATGCGGCTTCCTGCCGCACCAAGCAAAAAACTGATCTGACTGAGTCAGTGGGTGGGACTATATAGTGGAGGCCCCAATGCATCCTGGGAGGCCAGAAAGCTCGTGACCGTGTTGGTGCCATTTTCGCTGTCGCTCGACAATATCCCAATGTTATCCTGTGGATAATCCTGTGGACCCAGCCAGAGAAATAACAAGCATTTGCTTTCATTTACATACTAATGATTGTCGCTTACAAGTGGATGAACAGTGTTATATAAAGCTTACTTATAGTGATCTTTTATGTGCGTTCTGCTTACCTTTTGCTGCAATGTCCAGATGGTTTTTAATTCTGTATTCTCTCTCCTCCAGCTGTTTAGCTACCTGTGCATTGCTCCAGCCTGCAAGACAAGCGTTTCTTTAAAATGATTATGTAGAAGAATGAAATGAACTCCGAACAATTATTCTACACATCCAACAGAACAATTTGTAATGGCGTGTCACCTAATTACAAACCTTGTAAAACATACATTAAAAAAAGCTATTATGTGTATCCAACTTAGCTAGTAGACAATGTGGAGCCATTTCTTAGATGTCTGTCTGTGTACATTCCAACCAATTACAGTGCAAGGAAAATTGAGCAAAGACACACAACTGCCGAATGTCTTCATGAGAGTTCCAGGGAACCGAATCTCCCTCTACAAGTTTGGGTGGGTGGGACATGACTGAATCTCCCTCTACATGTTAACAGACACAAGTATGACCTTTTCAGTAATTGTTATGCATGTACCCGATTTTCCCTTGCTGAAGTTTCCTGCGTTTAATACATTACAGTAATTTATTAGTTTACTAGCAGCCTCCCAGACCTTCTCTTTATCACACTACACCTGGAACATAATACACTACCTTTTTTCAAGCTCTTTATGAACCCTTCCTGTTTGGGGAGCGTTGAGGGGTCATGCTGAATTTTTTCTGGAATATTTAGTTTCTTCCGAACAGTTGGAATTTTTAAGAGCGCTACTTGTGCTATTGAGAAAAAGTTGGAGGTTGCCCAATACATGAACACAGCCTGCAAGATAAATTAATTTGCAAATAAAGCGGATGTTACCACGCAAAGATGCCAATGGCTGTAAGACTATCATTTTTATGGTTAAAGAAATAGTACTCACAGTAGGAAAATGGATGGTAAATGCAAAAATGGTAAGTGGCATAATACGCATAACGTTCTTCATAATTGCGAGCTGAGGATTATTCACACCAAACTCTGCTCCCAACTGCAAAACAATAACTTGCATGACACCACAGTAGCAAAAGATAAGAACAATATATAACACAAGAAAAGCTTAACCAAAAACAAACATGTCAAGCGATATTATAAAAGAGGGAGCTTAAAGACATCCAAACACAGGTACAGATGGTGTATAACAGATCCTAATGTTACATAAACACCTTACCTCTATAACTGCCAGCATGCTGCATGTGACAACTACTGGTAGGACATATATAGGGTCAGCTATAGTCAGGTCTGTGAACCACCAGAGACCGCCCGTCTGCATGCTGGGAACTGGAAGGTATGCCATCTGCCTCAGTGCCACAAAGAAGGAAATAAACACTGGCATCTACAAGAGAGGAAAGATTATTAAGGCTACCAACACCATTTAAAATGATTTGGAAAACATATTGCTCAAATAGAGACCATGAATCTACTGTACGTGAGCATGGCTAATCTTTGGGCTATATATAATGTGCTTTACTTGTAGCCTTTATCTAAAAAAGGAAGCCATAACTAAAATCTGACTTTCAGATATACTATGATCTCCAAACATTATGTATAATCATAAAGGTGATGCCATAACCAAAACTGCATGAAAAAGGTTTTAGATTTTCTCTGCTTTGCAAAATGGTTTACATTTGTATGGTGGCCCTAATGGAATAAATGACCCTATGTGATGAAGCTGTAATTCTCCCTTAACTTGTCACATTACAAAGTGGTGGAATATAAGATACGACTAAAATCTCACTAAATTACCTCTGCTGTCTGTAGGAGGCCCCAATAAGTGGGTACGGTTTGGGAGAGAAGACATGAACTTTCATGCACATCTCTAGCAGTAACTATCTCTACTCGCACAAAAGGATTAAAAATGCACCATAACGTCTAACCTAGGGCAATAGATTGCTTACAGTAACTACAAGGAGCACCTGGTATCTTGCTGTATAAAGGGGGAGGATTGCATAATGCTTCCCCATGCTAAGGTTTAACCAAATAGGCAAATAAGCACCCCATATTTGTATTTTAAGAAGGAATGGATTGAGAAGGGAACAGAATACAGTTTAAAAATATGACTGAAAATTATGGGAGTAATATTCCCCCGTTTCCAGCAACGCTAGCCGTCCCTGCTCCCTGAATGCCCCTGCCTGTCAATCAGGAGGGCTGCCTGTGATCATGCAGGAACCATTCTGCACATGCACAGAACGGGTCCTGCACCTGCAGTTTCCCAATAAACGGGAAACTGTGCACAATAGTGATCCTTACTGAATTAGCCCCACAGTCTGAAACTGAAATGGCAAACTTGCTGCGTGTAGCGCTTTCTAAGATACAGACTTTAACCTAACTGTTTAACTTCTGTAATTCTTAGCAGCATGATTACACCAATCCTATCTGCCCAAGACTGGTTATAATGGATAAAAGTTATACAATGTTTTCTAGTTGAAAAAGTCACAATTCATAAGAGTGTAATCTCTACCAAGGATACATTAGCATTAGGGCAGTATTTTGATGCTAAATCAATCAGGTTTTAGTTCATCTAAACATACAATTTATCTTGTGCTTTTATTTTATAATGATATTATATAATGATAACACTTTGGGGGATATTCAATTATCCCTGGAAAAACATTGGGTGGTTTCGGACATTTTTCCGATGTTTCACAAATGTATTATTTTTTTTTTTCCCAACAGGCTATCCAGATTGATCGCCTGTAAAAAAGTTAAAAAAAAAAAAAAAAAAAAAAAACCCTTTCTCCCGAAAACACAGGTTCAGTGAAATCAGGTGAAACAAAATCCCTGATAAGCCGTGGCACGCGCCAGCTTATCGGGGCTAATTAAATAGCCCACGGCGGGACAATTAGCCCAGGTCAATTACGGGGGCTAACTGGATATCCCCCTTTGTCTTCAAAGGGGAGTGCAACAAGCCCCTTGTGGGCTCGGTGGCGAGCTGCGCTCGCTGCAGGTTCTCTTCCCACGAGTGGGAATAGTCCCTGCTAGTTGGCATGCCAACTGCGGGAATTTAGAGAGGGGTGGGATGTAGCCATCGGTAATGTGACCGCCGGTCACATAACTACATCCCCAGGAAATCATATATTGATAGATAGATAGATATATATAAAATAGTTTTTAGACTATTGTCTTATTAGCTGAGCTTTTACATCTATTGCAATTTATTCTATATTCACGGTTATAATTGACTCCATAACATTGCTTGACATTCAGTGTACCACTGTGTTAATATTAAGCCCTGTGCTGCTAGTTTATGGTTATGGATTAAGTCCCTTTGTGAGAGACGTTACGGTAATTGTTAAATTACAAAATAGAGAAATAATTAGTTATGGGTAAACCAGCAAAAGGTATCTTACAATCTATGTAGATAGAACGGCACGGCTAGGATATAACATCTGCAGTACAGTATACATATTTCACTTGTGCAGTTATGCCCAGGTATTACACAAGTTTGTAGTGGTTAGAACCTAATGGTTACACTGTCACCGTGGTATTGCTTGGCACCCAGATGCATTACTTGTATTACTGCCAGGGCTTCTCAAATATTGTGCCTCCAGAATTTATTAGAAGCGGTATACTGCCAGGCTCTAACTAGAACACTCTGCTTTCGGCAAGTGATCAAATGCACAGTGCTCATGAGTAGTTAATGCTTTATCACAGGGATTCTTTATGCGCATAGTGCAACTGACCTAACATAATGGGATTCGGCTATGACCGTGCACCTTACTGACAATTACAGTGCGCTGGGCCACAGAAGTATTTATCGGAGATTGCAGTCTGTAAACTTTAACTTCTTTAAAATATACTACTGTATTCTAAAAGGAGCACCTCCCAGAGAACTGCTTAATTTGCAATTTTACCTTCATTCTAAATACATTCTGGTTGAATGCTCTAGATCACAGGTTCTCAAACTCGGTCCTCAGGACCCCACACGGTACATGTTTTGCAGGTCTCCTCACAGAATCACAAGTGAGATAATTAGCTCCACCTGCGGACCTTTTAAACTGTGTCAGTGAGTAATTAATACACCTGTGCACTTGCTGGGTTATCTGCAAAACATGCACTGTGTGGGGTCCTGAGGACCGAGTTTGAGAACCACTGCTCTAAGGCACCGGTTATCAAACTCGGTCCTCAGGACCCCACATAGTGCATGTTTTGCAGGTCTCCTCACAGAACCACAAATTAAATAATTAGCTCCACCTGTGGGCCTTTTAAAATGTGTCAGTGAGTAATTAATACACCTGTGCACCTACTGGGTTACCTGCAAAACATGCACTGTGTGGGGTCCTGAGGACCGAGTTTGAGAACCCCTGCTCTAAGGAAACCGATTTGACAACTAGCATAATTATATCAACAGCATAGGTGGTTCTATCAGGACTTTAGCTTCTTTTGTCTTTATCATTATGTGCCTCTCTCAAATATTGTCTGATGCCTCCATTAAAATTAATGAAATAAAACAAATAAAAAATGTCTGATTTTAATACACACGGGCAGTGATCGCGCTGAGCCAAAAAAAAAAAAAAAAAAAGTGGGTCCCAGGAACCCCTCACTTTTAAAAATTGGGGTCCTACCGGTCTTTTTCTGGGTCCCATTGGAATGAAGGTTCGTGTTAATCTTAATCTTGTTTGGACACTACAAAAGTGTTGCAAGGTGGGGGGATGGGGTGACAGTGCTGCTGGGCTGTGTAGCATGCAGGACACTCTGCACCAGAGGAGTAACTAGACATTTTGGTGCCCTTAGGCAGAAAGTGAATTGGTGTTCCACCTCCCAGACTGTACAGCATAGGCAGTGCGTGCCGGAGGCGCGCTGCAAAATTTTAGGGGCGTGACCACATAATAGTGCCAATTCACATTACACCACACAGTAATGCCGCTTATACACATTGCACCAGGTAGAACCTCCTATGCACACTGCGCCCGGTTGAGCACGTTATACACATTGCACCCGGTAGAGCTCGTTACACACATTGCACCAGGTGACCATTTAGACACATTGTAGCCACCATCTCAGACCCCCAGTTGTCGTCCCCAGACACAGTGATTGTGGGTGTCAGTGGAGGGGGTGTCTACAGTGATTGCGGGTGTCAGCGAGGGAGGGTGGGGTTCACAGTCATCACGGGTGTCAGTGGGGGTGCCGAGGGGAGGAGTGATGACGTAGTGCAACAGCTCTTGTCCTCTTCCTGCTCTGGTGCTACAGCGATGGCCACTGAGCCCAGTGTGACAGATGTAGGAGCCCGCTCTAAACCCCCCACCCAGCACATATAAAGCAACCAGCACTCACCTCTCCCCCCACACAACACACAAACAGTCACCGGCGCTCACTCCCCCCCTTCCCCACAGCACATACATAGGCACCAGCTCTCACCTCTCCCCCCGCACAGCGCACACAGTCACCGGCACTCATCTCCTCCCACCATCACATACATAGGCACCAGCTCTTACCCCTGACTTCCCCTGCCGGAAGAGCACAGATAGGCGCCAGGCCCTCCCCCCCCAGCTGCAGCACATTGTCACCAGCGCTCCCATCTTACCATGCAGGGGCACAGTCTATAGGTGACACATGCCGTCAGGGACAGTGCAAGGGCACAGGGTATAATGCTGTCTTCAGGCTGGACACAGCACAGCATGGAGCAGTGACTGACTCGAGCAGTACTCACCGTTGTTGCATAGGAAGAGGGCGCTGGTGACACTGTGCTGGGTGAGCGGGGCCAGTCTCTGCCAGTGCTGCAGCACAGATGCATGGTGCTGGCAGCGGAGCCTAGGATCAGCGTGCAGTGGGAGGAGGACTCAACGCCGCAGCGTGCTGGACTGGCGGGCAATGAGAACGAGACACCGCAGGGCAGGCTATGATTCGCTGGAGACTACAGCAGGCGACTGGCTGGGGAAGCAGCCAGTCACCTCCTGCGTACAGCTGATTGGCTAGGGCACGGACACCTAGATCTAGAATGAGCGCATCCTGTGGGACCCGCTCATCTTCTGAAAGTGGGTCCCAGGTGGCAGTTTTGGGGTAAAATACGCGCTATAGCGCGTTTTTTAAATCACTGATGGGCCTCATCAACCATATGCATTAGACACCAACAGAAGTTAACAAAACAATGATTTAAGAGGCCGATTTCTGATCTGTTCATTTAAAAAGGAACTAGTGACATTCCTGAATGTAATATTTACACCCATAAATATTACATTTAGGGTTTAACAAAAAGTAATGCAAACATGACTCATAAAATTACTCTTAAACATTAAGATTCTTTAAAAATGATTCTATATTTTACAACTAGAAGACAACTCTGTATTATAACCAATGAACATACTGACATACAGAAACACACCTGCACCAGGGGCACCAGAAAACCTCGGAGGGGATTGACATCATGTTTCTTCTGATACAGGGTAAGCTCAGTGTATGCTTTGGAGACTGAGAGGGAGAAAAGGAGGAAGAGGTTACATTGTAGCACCACAGATCTTGTATAAACACACAGATATCACACACACCCCCAACAATAGGTCACCGTGTGTGGACAGTGACAAAAAGAGGACCTCAAAACGCATCTGTATCACACCTGAACCAGATTCTAGAAACAGCCCTTGATGAAGTGGCTCCAGCTACCCATCACACTCCATGTAGGCCTAGATGTCAACCATGACACTCCAAATTAACAAGACATCTACGAAAACCTCACATGTAAACTTGAACGTCAGTGACGTAAATCTTATATTTCAAGCGACTTCCTCACATATAAGACTGCCTACTACTCTTATAGAAATGCCCTGGACACTGCCAAACAAACATTTCCAAACTCTTATCTCTGCTCAAGCCTCTAACCCCAAACAACTCTTTGATACATTTAAATCACTTCTGAATCCTCCCGCACCTACCCCACCAGCCACTATCAAGGCACAGGATCTTGCTTCCTACTTCAAGGAGAAGATTGATAAGATCCGAGATGAAATGGTATGCTCTTCGGCAGCTATTGACCTGCTCAGTTCTTTACCTGAACCCTCTGGCACTCTTTCTTCATTTGATCCCACAAAAGATGAAGTATCATCACTCTTCTCATCCTGCTTTTCTACTACCTCTCCTCTTGATCCTTTACCCTCACAAATAAGTAAAGGTCGGTCTCTGGTGCTCACCCCTACCTTAACTAACATTTGTAGTCTCTCTCTCCCTCATGGTATTTTTCCTTCACTGTTCAAGCACGCAGTGATTACTCCCATTTTGAAAAGCCAAAATTCTTACCCTAACTCTCTCTCAAACTACCGCCCTATCTCTCAGCTACTTGAGAGACTTGCCTACACTCGACTTGCTTAGACCCACTTCAGTCAGGCTTCCGTTCCCAACACTCCAGAGACAGCACTGACAAAAGTGGTTAATGATTTGGTCACTGTGAAGTCTAAAGGCCATTACTCACTACTTATTCTCCTTGATCTCTCTGCTGCTTTTGACACTGTTGACCACTCTCTTCTCATACAAACACTACAATCCCTAGTGTTCCTTCTAGGCTGTTTCAGCAGGGTGCTGCACCCTGCCCATTTTTGAAATGTGAAAAAGCACCCTGCCCTTTTTCAGTGCACCCTGCAGGACCATAAATCGCCCGCTTGTACACAGAATGCAACAGTCAGAGTGCATGTTACAATGTTGTTGTCAACTCCTTGCCCACCTCTGAAATTGGAACACAATTTCTATCCTTAGCCAACTGGATGGCAGAGGAGGCACTGTAAATAACACAGCACTCTGATAGAAGAGGGAAAGAACAGGGTAAGCAGTGAGCATGTACTGCTTACAGTATTTCCCTAGTAGAACAGGCTTATTTTTTTCCTATATATTTTAACCCATTGTTTAACTTTTCTGTTTTATAACACATACGGATAACTACTTCAGCACTGGAAAAGACATTTATAATTATCTACTTATGTATATACTACAGCCGATCTTTCAAGAGGACTGGACATATATAGTGTTCACGCTAAGCTTCTTTCGCAGGGCACTGCGCCCTGCCCCTTTTCTGAGTGACAGAATGCTCCCTGCCCATTTGTGCCCACCCTGCCGCCCTGCTAATCAACAAAGGACTGCCTTCTCCCCCCGCCGCGCTGTCACTTCTCCCCTCGCCGCGCTGATAGCTCTCAGCTAAAGGCGGAGACAGGGTCAGCGTGCAGCGGGGAGGAGCAGCCAATCAGAGCCTGCGGTGTCTCCCGCCAGGCCTCCGGCATGGTTTGATTCCCCCTCACCACGGCGCTGTGTGCTGACCTGGGCTCCGCCATCAGCATCAGGAGACTGGCCCCGCTGACCTGACCCGGCACAGCGCCCTCCTCCGCAACGGTGAGTGCCGCTCTGCATCTGTCCTGTGCCCGTCCTCCCCTCCCTCCTAGTGCTCTCTCCCTGGTGCAGTGTGCCTCAGTGCTCTCTGCCTGGTGCAGTGTGTATAACGTGCTCTCTGCCTGGTGCAGTGTGTATAACGTGCTCTATCTGGCGATATATATAACGTGCTCTACCTGTCGCAGTGTATTTAGGAGGTTCTACCTGGTGCAATGTGTATAAGCGGCACTACTGTGTGGTATAATGTGAATTGGTACTATTATGTGGCCATGCCCCTTCCCCACGAAACAACGCCTCTAAATTTTAGCTGCGAGCCGACTTTGGTCTATAGGAATGGGAGCACCAAGCATTATAGTATGTACCTAATTTTGCCCTTCTAACTTAAAAATGTGCCCTCCCGTATGAAAAATGTGCCCTCCCCGTGATCAGCACCCTGCCCTAAAAAAATCCTAGAGTGAACACTAAATCCCCAAGTCTTAAAGACACAGCCCTATCTTGGTTCCTATTCTACCAATCTACTCGCTCCTTCAGTGTTAGATACTCTGAATCTACCTCCTCTTCGCTACCTATTTCAGTTGGAGTACTACAAGGCTCAGTCTTGGGTCCTTTGCTTTTCTCAATCTATATCTCAACTCTTGGTAAACTAATCAACTCTTTTGGATTTCAGTATCATCTGTATGCAGAGTATACTCAAATCTACCTATCCTCCCGATTTGTCTCTATCTGTACTGGGCCGTGTCACTGAATGCCTCTCTGCCATTTCATCTTGGATGACATCTCGCCACCTCAAACTTAATATTTCAAAAAAACAGAGTTAATTATATTTCCACCGGCCAATAGTAGTTACCAACTTGATGTCTCTATCACGGTTGAAAACTCATCAACCAACCCTAACCCACAAGCTGTCTGCCTAGGTGTCATCCTTGACTCTGATCCCTTTGTTCCCCACATTCAGTCTCAAAATCATGTTACATGCATCTAAAACAACCATATCCAAAATATGACCATTCCTTACACAAGACACTGCTAAAACTCTAATCCATGCTCTCATTATATCCCTCATTGATTATTGCAATAGTCTCCTAACTGGTCTTCCCAAAATGACACTCATCACTACAATCCATTTTGAATGCAGCTGCGAGGCTAATGCTCCTCGCTAGATGTTCATTGTCTGCAGATCCACTCTGTCAGTCCCTCCATTGGTTACCTGTATTCTACAGTATTCAATATAAAATACTTTTACTCACACACAAGGCCATTAACCAAACTACACCAAAGTACATCACTTCGCTTATCTCAAATTATCTTCCAACCCGACCTCTTCGCTCTTCACAAGACCTGCGTCTCTCATCCACACTCATACTCGCTCCCACTCACGACTGCAGGACTTTCTTCAGGCTGCACCCACTCTGTGAAATGCCCTACCACGCACAATAAGACTCTCCTCTAGTCTCCAAACGTTCCCTGAAAACTCACCTCTTCAGGAAAGCGTATCAAATTCCAGAACCGCCCACACAAACTTTCATAAAGTTTCCTATCAAATTGCATCCACTCTGCACAGTCCACACATATCCTCACGTCTTCTCATTCTTCACTTTCCCTTCCTCTCGTACCTGGTTCATCATTGCTGTATGACCATATCATACAGCCCACCAAGAACCTTTGCAATCTGGTGGACAACTATGCAATAGATAGCACCTATCCTTGTGTATCCATGCCTATTACCCTATAGGATTGTAAGCTTGCAAGCAGGGCCTTCCTACTTCTATGACTGTTTGTTATTACCCAGTTTTGTTATATCATTGTTATTTCCAATTGTAAAGTGCAACGGAATTTGCCACGCTATATAAGAAACTGTTAATAAATAAAACAAATTAATCTTACATTCAAATTTGTTCCCGGACTGCTTGGCTTCATTCATACGAGTTGTCATTACCGTTATCTGTGGCATGTGGTTATTCAGTTTGGCAGCTTCTCTCTGGCCTTTAACGATCAGTGGAAAAATCAAGATACGAGCAACTAGTGTAGCTGCAAGAGAAACACAAGGACAGACACTCTCAAATGTTGTAAGAAACATGACGTCAGGTTGCATGCAACAATAGTAATACAAGTAATAAATACTTCACACCAGCCCCCACCTGATACAATTGCACCCCACCAAGGCAGGCCTATGTCCACATGTAAGAATTCCAGAATGTTTTGTACCAATCCTGTAGGGCTGTGGCCTGCAAGGCCCAATTCTGCCAAGCCTTGTTCCACCTGACCAAGTGTCTCTGGAACTGTGGGGGTGACCTCAGAAACTGTCAGGGGTAACACAGCTTCTGGAGTAGGATGGGTTGTAGGTATATGTGCCTCTGCGATAACTGGAACCTATAAAAAAAATAAAAAATACAAAACAGTAGGATATTGTACGAATGGCATCTGAAAAGCAGGGTGTAGAATGAAATGCAAGAACAGCTTCACAGTTACAGTACTGTGCAAAAGTTTTAGGCAGGTGTGGAAAAAATGCTGCAAAGTAAGAATGCTTTCAAAATAAAAGTTAATAGTTTACTTTTATCAAGTAACAAAATGCAAATTGAATGAACGGAAAATAATACCATAAGGGAGGCATGTGATTGGCTCCAAATTCATTCTGCAGCAGGACAATGACCCCAACATACAGCCAATGTCATTAAGAACTACCTTCAGCGTAAAGACGAACAAGGAGTCCTGAAAGTGATGATATCAACCCCACATAGCCCTGATCTCAACATCAAGTCTGTCTGGGATTACGTGAAGAGATTGAGCAAGCCTACATCCACAGAAGATTTGTGGTTAGTTCTCCAAGATGTTTGGAACAACCTCCCTGCTTAATTCCTTCAAAAACGGTGTGTAAGTGTACCTAGAAGTATTGATGCTGTTTTGAAGGCAAGGGGTGGTCACGCCAAATATTGATTTGATTTAGATTTCTCTTCTGTTCATTCACTTTGCATTTTATTAATTGCTAAAAATAAACGATTAACACTTCTATTTTTGAAAGCATTGTTACTTTGCAGAATTTTTTCCACACCTGCCTAAAACTTTCTCACAGTACTGTACAAGAAAGCATAAAAAAAAAAAAAAAAAATAGTTTTAGACTTTGTAAGAGACCTCTAGTGGCAAAAGGGTTCAGTTACTTGCCTTTAACAAATAACTGTTTTACCTCTTGCAGGACAAGCTGCATTTTTTGTTTGACAACCCCCCTGCTATTTATTAAACTGCACGAGGAAAAGAGAAGTAAATTTCTCACAGCTGATTGTGTATCTTCCAATGAAATCTACAAGCAGTTATACTCATTGATTTAAGAATTCACTATTTTTATGCAAGATTCTTTTAATACTACAAAATACAAGCAGTTCAACTTAGGAAAAGGAGTGGTTACATTGACAATATTCGATTGTACAGGAAATAGATATGGATTTACTCATTTTTTTTCATAACAATAAATTTTAGCCAAAAATAAACAAAAACAATCACACAACAACCATAAAAATGGGTAAAAACACAAACAGCAAACACATAGAACTGGAGATAAAGATGATAAAATTGGTATAAAGGCAAATCATAGCTTGCATTTAACAGTGAGAAGTTCTTATTGTTAAGGGCATGGAAGACGGAAGACAGAAACCCCTCTCTCCAGACCCCACCTAAGGTTAGGTTTAGGCACCACCGGGGAGGGTTAGGTTTAGGCTGTGAGGAAGGGGAGTCGATATTCGGACCAACGGCATCACAAAAGCCGGAAAATCAAACCCAACACAAAGACACATGAGAAGCCTATGTGTAGTGTCTGTTACATAAACCAATAAATTTTACCTTCAGCACTAATTAATATTCATTCTCTTCATTGCAATTTTCACATAAAGGCATGAAAACCACATAAAAATAGACCCAAACCAACAGCAAAACATAAAAAGGAAATAGAAAGCCCATTCAGTAAGGCTGAGTTCACACTTCGACATCTAATGTATAGCCGCAATTGCAAGCTCCAGCGGGTCACATGTAACATCTTGCGGTGATATCGTCTGCAACCCGATGCAGTGTAATGAAGTAAGGAACGAGATGCCGTTCATGACATCGCTAAATGTGTACCGGCAATCTGGCATGGTACTGAGCAAAGGAAACCTAAAAGGTGGGTATACACTATGCCGCTCACCGAGCACATCGCCTAGTGTTTCCCTTCCCAGGCCGGTGTGCCTGACGGCAGGCATAAACACTGTGCAATATCGCACAATGTCGTCATGCAGCTGCCGGGCTGTACATGCAGTTTTGGACGAACAAATTGAGCTACATGCACGGCCGAGACTGAGTGACTTTAACTACCTGCGGGGCTGCGCATCGTCAGCTGCATACACACTGGGCGATATAATAAACTATATCGCTCAGGAGGGGGAAGAATGAGCGATAGTTTACTACATCACTAAGTGTGTATGCACCTTAACTCTTTAGCAAACATTAATAGCAGTTTAAGCATTTCTGAGTGCAGTTACCTGGCTGGCAGCTTTGATTGCTGTGCTTTGGTATCGAACATTCATTAAGACCAGCTGTTGATGTGTCCCAAAAGCCCGGGGCCTGTGCAGATGTAATGTAATTGGACATCTGTGATACTGAGAGAACACATTAAAAAACAATAGTTAAATACAAATAGCTGCAATGGCAGGTATTGCTATGAATCAATTCCTGGAGAAGGGTAGACACTTAATGCTTTAACAACGGTACTCATGTAAACTTTCAATGAAAGATCCACAACATATAGTGATCTCACATAATTTTTTTATTTATTACCAGTTGTTTATATGGCGCACACATATTCCGCAGCACTTTACAGAGAATATTTGCAGTCCCTGCCCCAGTGGAGCTTACAATCTATGTTCCACAACACACTCACACACTGGGGGACATTTCTGTCGGGAGCCAATTAACCTTCCAGTATATTTTTGGATTGTGGGAGGAAACCCACGCAAGTACAGGGAGAATGTCCAAACTCCACACAGTTACAACTGTTGCACGAATACCCACAACCTCAATGCTTTGAGGCAGTAATGATAACCATCACACCATCTGTACTACCCTAGTTGTCACAGCTCAGTAAACCTACACCCACAGGTGCACTGTCATTAGTACATACAACAGGACTTGCGTGTTGACACCGGAGGGAGGGGTAATGTATCAAACCTCCTACAGAAAGTTGAATTTGGCTAGTGGATTAATTAAGCAGCTTCTAGCTGACATTTATCAAGTCAATTCTATAAATTGATAGCTGATTGGTTACTATGGGCAACTTCTCCACTCTTTAGAAGGTCTGATACATATGCCCCATAAGGTCATGAGGAGCAGAGCATCAGCACTGAATGCACCTGCCTGACCTCCAGACCTCCTCTGCCTGCAGCCACACCCAGCCATCTCAAGCCTCCCAAGCCAAAGACCCGTCGTTCAGAACTAATCTCTCAGCCCTATCCCCACCTGTCTTTCTGCCACTTCTGAGAGCCTCCAAACACCTCGACCCACCAAACCCCGACATGCGACTTTCATACTGAAGGCCGCCATCTTCCTCGTGACGTCATAAGTAAGCTGCCGAGATAGGATGACGAGATGACGGGCATGCGCAGTGAGGAGGACGCGCGGGCTTGTGTTTCGTAGTTTCGGCATACCCATCCATTCCTTAGAACGTAGGCAAGGTGCCGCTTTGTGTGCAGAGACAGGACGGGATTAGGCACTGGCAGGAGTAGGATATAGTCACAGCGCTTGCAGGTCTGCTTTGGGGTAGCAAGCGTGGACCTGAGTTACTTGGAGTTTGGAGTATCCGAGGCTGGGAAATGTGCAGGGACTGGGGGATGCTGGCAAGGTAGATGCTAGAATCAAGTGGGCTACGGGCAACCATGCTGGCAATATGCCTCTCTACAGGCTGCTCCCTATTGCTAGTTAAGTGCAGCCGTGATGGCTGAGCTGTGTGCCGCTATCCCTCCTTTAAAAGATCATTAGTTATTTCCAATATATGATAAAAAAAACACTTCGGTCCAACATTATAAATACAGCCCACCAAGAAACTTTACAATCCAGTGGACTATTATGCTCTAGATTGCACCTATCCTTTTGTTCAAAAAGAAGGAAGAGACATATAGTCTCAAAGGGCCATGCACAGGCTATTCAACAGTATTAATGAAAAAGTGTATATTAACCTAGATAAGAACCAGCCTAATTAAGAAAAACAATTAAACAGGTAGAATACCCTCTGTGTAATTGAAAAGGGCTGGAGGTGCACCAGTAAGCAAAATGCAATCTAGAAAGGAAACAAGGGGGAGAGCGACCATAGAAAGGTCGTCACCCAAAGAAGGCTTACTTGGTGGCGCACTCTTTTTTATATTTAAATCTGAAATATTATAAGATTAAAACTTAGCATTTATTAAGATTATTAAGATAAATGGTCAAAAAATACAAACAAAACAGGTCAGTCAAAATTGACTTTTAGTGACACAGAGTCATAACATGGCTTTTACACGGTACGTATTCATCATATTATATAAATAAATAAGGTCTCAAGGTAGATAGATTCATAACATAGCCACGTATCTACTAATGTGACAAAAATACAATTACATTTTTTTTATAATAATAATTTCATAGTATACACAGTTCATCATTGACTATATAGCAAGAATAACCCATCCAAGGTTACTTCTAGTATGTAATGATTAGAGAAATGTGAAACAAAAAGTGAAATATTGATTTAATCATTATTACGGGTAGCCAAAAGGTGTCAGGAGATTTCTCTCAGTAAATAATTGAATCTCATTCTGAAAGCATATACCCGATAGGTGGCAACTGTCCAATCTACTGTCGTATATCCCCTTTAGTGGGAGGAGATAGTGGTCCTCCAAGAGGGCAGGAATGGTATAGGTGCACACTTCAAAATCCTATAGCAATTAGAATCGCATCTAGTGCATCAAAAGATAGTCAGTGGATAATCAAATAACAATCCGTATCCTGATTACTTAAATAATCTATTAAATCGCACCTAATGTATCAGAAGTTCATCAGTGGAAAAATAACACTGGCGTCTCCCCTTCATGTATAATGGCAGCTCATATTCATACACATGTTCCTTTTTAATGGCCGACAATTGATATAGCAGAAGAAAGACATGAAGTTCGTACAATGCAATAGTACCCCATGATGACATGCACATGTAAATAAATTCATAAGATATGAAGCATCAAGATCACAGTCCCATAACCATATCATCTACCACTATGGCATCATATGTTGAAGAGGACTGTCAGGCCGATAGCTATCTCATATTCAGAACCCACATATAGCAGTGTTTTTCATGAAACAAAATAATATTGTATCTAGCAATGACAACAATGTATCTTAATGTGGTGTACCTTGTTACAGAACAGTGAGCTGCTATATCATGTAGGTAATTTGTAAGAGAAAGAATAAGCAAGTCCCGGCACTGACAGATTGGTTCCCCTTTCTGCTGTCGTCTCATGTGCAAGAAAATGCAGTGAATGAGATCGATGAGAGTTCGGGTCACATCTGATGCCGGGATGGAAGAAAGAAGTGCGAGTTGCTTCTGCTGTCCCGAAAGGAGCCCCTACTCCCCTGTTGTGCCGCCACAGTGCAGAGGCAGTGGGGGGACTATTCTGGATGAGAGAGCCGCTCTGAGATGAAGGAGCGTGTGTAAGCCACCATTCCTGTGTGTACGGATAGATGCAGAGAGCCGCTCACGTGACCAGGCGCCGGGTCGGGCTGAGGATTCCACGCCCCTGGAAACCGTGTACGTCTGGTATGTCGATGACGTACGTTTCACTGAAGCTTGTTCACATCGGTATCACATAGACCTGTGAACCAGATCTATATAAGTAGCAGTCTTAGTGCAGGCGTAACTTTCAATTAAGCACAATTATTGCAGTCCCTAGAGCAGTTTACGGACCAAAAGTGATAATTACATATACCAAACATAATTCCAATTGGAGACACATTCCCCAATTAGAGGTAAAATATTATTTCTCATGCTGTCCCCTGAGTGGTTTGCGGACCAAAAGTAATTAATAAATATATGTATTTCTCATTATATATGACAAGTGGATCCCTTCTTTCTCTATATTTTAAAACCTACAGCCCATATATTTTTGGTAATCAAACTCTTCTCCCTTCCATGATATGGCTATTACGATGTCTCTTATCTGCTATGAGAATCTAGCGTTAACTGGACATAATATATAATTAGGAGCCTATATTTCTGTGGATGCAATGTTACCAGATTGTCACTAATGTTTATTAATGATATTAACTATGTTGGGCAATGGTCTTTGATCGAATTGACAACACAAAACATATTAAACTTTTTACTTGGAAACAGAGCGTACCGATTAGAATTATGTTCTATTAATTATTTTTGGTCCGCAAATCGCTCTGGGGATAACATGAGAAATAATACTTCACCTATAATTGGGGAATGTATTAGGAGCCTATATTTCTGTGGATGTAATGTTACCAGATTGTCATTAATGTTTATCAATGATATTAACTATGTTGGGCAATGGTCTTTGATTGAATTGACAACACAAAACATATTAAACTTTCTACTTGGAAACAGAGCTTACTGTCACGATCCGGGTATCTGGACGCCATTACTTACCCTTCAGATGCCTCCTAAGGCTGGCTCAGCGTTCCAGGACCGGATCCCGCTGTTCCTGAGTTTCCACATGCAGAATGTCAGAGTGGTGATTTCATCAGCCGCGGCCTCCGCTGTGCCTGCGTGGTTAAATGTGCGCTTGTCAGTCTGGCGTCACCTGTCTCCTGTGGCCGGCGTCGCCATTACTGTTTCAATTCTCACATGGATTACAAACCAAACTTCCCTCCAAGTGTCTGCATGGGCGCAGCCATCTTGGATTTTGTCATCTGATTATTTCCACCAATCTGCTGTCTGTATTGTTGATTTGCATAATTGCCTAGCCAACCCCTTCCTTGCTGCAGGTATAAGTATGCTGTGCCTGAGCAAGGAAGGCGTCAGTGCTTTGGTTGTCTAACCTAGTTCCAGTTTGTCTCTCTCCTGTGGTTGTCTTCCAGGTTCCAGCTCCTGTCTCCAGACTTCTGCTATAGAGACCCGCACCAGCATTCCATCTGCGGTGTAGCCTGACTCTCCGATCCATTCTGGACTCACCTGTTTCCAGCTACAACAATCACCTGCTTCCAGCCCAGCTTCCAGCAGTGTACAGCTTCTCTTAAAGGGCCGGTGTCCTTTCTGCAGTTTACCACTCTCCACCGGTATTATTATTTCACCGCTCTCAAACAATCACCTGCTTCCAGCCCAGCTTCCAGCAGTGTACAGCTTCTCTTAAAGGGCCGGTGTCCTTTCTGCAGTTTACCACTCTCCACCGGTATTATTAATTCACCGCTCTCAAACAATCACCTGCTTCCAGCCCAGCTTCCAGCAGTGTACAGCTTCTCTTAAAGGGCCGGTGTCCTTTTCTGCAGTTTACCACTCTCCACCGGTATTATTATTATTTCACCGCTCTCAAACTCCAAACTTCATTATTATTTCATCGCTCTCAAGTTCGTTTATTATTTAACTGGTTCCAGCCAGTATCCACTCCGTACCAACAACAGTCTGGTTCCAGCCAGTATCCACAGCAGCCGTTTTACCTTCAGCAGCCCAGCCTTTCCTGGAACATCAGCTGGTACGATCCTGGGTTCTCTCCATTGCTACAGTCAGGCCTGGTAAGGACTTTCCAACTAGAAGATTATAAGAACTGTCTCACACTACCAGTGCCTGTGGCCCTTGCCACCCTGTAGTACCCAGGAATTGTATTTATCCTCTGTTGACTTTTATGTTTCCTTTTACTGCTGCTGTGTTACGGAGTTTGTCATAATAAACATCATTGACTTTTATCCTGGTTGTCGTGGTCACGCCTTCGGGCAGTTATTCTACATGTTACTTACATGTCTAGGGGTCTGATACAACCTCCCAGGTTCCGTTACATCTCAGCCCCTACAACTGAGGCTGCCTCCCGTCAGCTCAGGCCCTCAGTTGTGACAGTAAGCACTGACCATAATGAATCCAGCCGGAGACCAGGATCAAGAGGCCAGGCCGATGCAAGAACTGGCAGCCCGACTTGAACATCAGGAGGCTGCACAGGGCCACATCATCCGCTGTCTCCAGGATCTCTCTACACGGCTGGATGGGATTCAAACGACCCTCCGTGGACCTGGCACGTCTGGTGCGTCCACTACAGTGACACCAGCTGTAACCCCACCCACCTTACCCATTTCCAGTCCACATCTTCATCTTCCAACGCCAGCAAAATTTGATGGATCTCCAAGGTTCTGCAGGGGATTTCTCAATCAAAGTGAAATCCACTTTGAGCTTCTACCTGGCAATTTCTTCAGTGACCGTACCAAAATTGCCTATATCATCTCCCTTCTCAGTGGCTCAGCCCTTGACTGGGCATCACCTTTATGGGAGAAGTCTGATCCCCTGCTATCCTCCTATACTGACTTTGTAGCTACATTCAGGCGCATCTTCGACGAGCCAGGCCGGATAACATCTGCTTCATCTGAGATTCTCCGTTTACGCCAGGGAACACGTACTGTGGGACAGTATCTTAAACAGTTTAAAATCCTGGCATCCGAACTGGCATGGAACGACGAGGCCCTGTATGCTGCATTCTGGCATGGCTTATCAGAACGCATCAAGGATGAGTTAGCTACCAGAGACTTGCCCTCTAAGTTGGATGAGCTAATTTCTCTTTGCACGAAGGTTGATCTACGTTTCAGAGAGAGAGCAACCGAGCGAGGAAGATCATCTACTCCTAAATCTTCTGCTCCTCCTCCTCGTCAACCATCTCCATCCAAGGATGAGCCTATGCAAATTAGTCGTTCCCGTCTATCTCCCGCTGAGCGCCGAAGACGTCTCTCTGAGTCTCTCTGTCTCTACTGTGCAGCTCCGTCGCACACTATCAATGCCTGTCCCAAACGTCCGGGAAACGCCAGATCCTAGCTCGCCAAGGAGAGGGCCGGCTAGGAGTAATGATCTCCTCTCCATCTCCTCATGACTGTAACCTCCCAGTGTCGCTCCAAATTGCTCAACGTTACAGGAACGTCATTGCCCTCCTTGATTCCGGAGCAGCTGGGAATTTCATAACCGAAGCTTATGTTAAACGGTGGTCCCTACCCACCGAGAGACTGTCCTCGTCCATCTCTTTGACTGCCGTGGATGGCAGCAAGATTTTTGACGCAGTCATTTCCTTAAGGACTCTTCCAGTTCGTCTGAGAGTGGGAGTTCTTCATTCTGAGTATATTTCTTTTTTAGTGATTCCAAGAGCCACACATCCTGTGGTTTTAGGCCTTCCATGGCTCCGTCTCCACAACCCATCAATTGACTGGACGACTACGCAAATACTGGCATGGAGTCCCTCCTGTGCTGAGACTTGTTTAGCCAAAGTTCTTCCTGTTTGTTCTTCCTTCCCCAGGTCATCTGATGTTCCGCCTCCTCCATATCAAGACTTCACGGACGTGTTCAGTAAAGCCTCTGCTGATATCCTTCCTCCTCATAGAGAATGGGACTGCCCAATCGACCTCATTCCAGGGAAGGTTCCACCGCGAGGCCGAACTTATCCGTTGTCTCTGCCTGAGACACACTCCATGGAAGAGTACATCAAAGAGAACCTGGCGAAGGGTTTCATCCGACCATCTTCTTCTCCAGCCGGCGCAGGCTTCTTCTTCGTTAAGAAGAAAGACGGTGGTCTGCGTCCGTGCATCGACTACAGAGGTCTGAACGACATTACCGTCAAGAACCGATACCCTTTACCCCTGATTACCGAGCTCTTTGATAGAGTTAGTGGTGCAACTATTTTCACAAAGCTGGACTTGAGGGGTGCCTACAATCTCATCCGAATCCGTGAGGGTGACGAGTGGAAGACCGCCTTTAACACCCGTGACGGACATTATGAGTACCTCGTCATGCCCTTCGGATTGAGCAACGCTCCAGCAGTCTTCCAGCACTTTGTGAATGAGATTTTCAGGGACATCTTGTACCGCCATGTCGTGGTTTATCTAGACGACATCCTCATCTTTGCTAATAATCTCGAAGATCATCGTTTCTGGGTAAAAGAGGTTCTTTCCCGTCTCCGTGTCAATCACCTCTATTGTAAATTGGAGAAGTGTGTGTTTGAAGTTAAAACCATTCCGTTTCTAGGTTACATTGTGTCCGGTTCCGGACTAGAGATGGATCCTGAGAAACTCCAAGCAATCCAGAATTGGCCTATACCCTTAAGCCTCAAAGGGGTCCAGAGGTTCTTAGGGTTCGCCAATTATTATAGAAAATTTATACGAGACTTTTCCACCATTGTGGCGCCTATCACTGCATTAACCAAGAAAGGTGCTAATCCGTCCAAGTGGTCCGAGGAAGCTACACAGGCCTTTCACCTTCTGAAGCAACGGTTCATCTCTGCACCAGTTCTGAAACAGCCCGACACCGACTCTCCTTTTATCTTAGAGGTAGATGCCTCCTCCGTTGGAGTAGGAGCAGTGTTATCCCAGAGGGCCAAAGATGGACATCTACATCCTTGCAGTTTCTTCTCCCGGAAGTTCTCCCCAGCTGAGCGCAACTATGCCATTGGCGATCAGGAGTTGCTAGCCATCAAGCTCGCTCTGGAGGAGTGGAGATACCTGTTGGAGGGAGCTTCCCACTCAATCACCATACTTACCGACCACAAAAATCTTTTATATCTCAAAGGCGCACAATGTCTGAATCCTCGTCAGGCCAGATGGGCACTTTTCTTCTCTAGGTTTGACTTTAAACTCCAGTTCTGTCCGGGTTCTCAGAATCGTAAGGCCGATGCCCTTTCCCGCTCATGGGAGCAAGAAAATGAGTCCGAGTCTGCAGACAAGCATCCTATTATTAATCCGTTGGCATTCTCCACGGTAGGGATGGACTCTACGCCTCCACCAGGGAAAAGTTTTGTTAAGCCAGTTCTAAGGAAGAAGCTCATGCATTGGGCCCATGCTTCCCATTTTGCTGGACATACAGGCATTCAGAAAACCCTTGAATTTATTTCTAGGTCCTACTGGTGGCCAACTCTGAAGAAGGACGTTATGGAATTTATTGCCTCCTGCCCAAAGTGTGCCCAACACAAAGTCTCCCGCCAGTCGCCTGCGGGGCAACTGGTTCCATTATCTGTTCCCCGTCGACCTTGGACCCATTTGTCGATGGACTTTGTTTCCGATCTACCTATCTGCAACAAGTTTAATACCATCTGGGTGGTAGTTGACCGGTTCACCAAGATGGCACATTTCATTCCTCTCACCGGTCTTCCGTCAGCTTCCAAGTTGGCTCAAGTGTTTATACAAGAGATCTTCCGACTTCACGGTCTTCCTGAAGAGATCATCTCGGATCGTGGAGTACAATTTGTAGCCAAATTTTGGCGAAGTTTGTGTCAAGCCCTCCAAGTCAAGTTAAAGTTTTCCACGGCTTACCATCCTCAGACCAATGGTCAAACCGAGAGGGTGAATCAGGACTTGGAGGCCTTCCTCCGTATATATGTGTCTTCCTCTCAAGATGACTGGGTTCAACTCCTTCCTTGGGCCGAGTTCAGCCACAACAATCAATACCATTCCTCATCTTCTTCTACACCATTCTTCATTAATTATGGATTCCACCCTAAAGTCCCAGAATTCCAACCGCTTCCCGCAACTTCTGTTCCAGCAGTGGATGTCACCTTGCGTCAGTTTTCAAATAACTGGAGGAACGTCCGCGCAGCCCTGCTTAAAGCCTCATTCAGGTATAAGAAGTTTGCCGATAGGAAGCGTAGAACGGTTCCTGCTCTCAAGGTGGGTGATCGTGTGTGGCTGTCCACGAAGAATTTGAGGTTGAGAGTTCCCAGCATGAAATTTGCACCTCGCTACATCGGACCCTTCAAGATTGAACAAGTCATCAATCCTGTTGCCTACAGGTTACAGTTACCATCCTTCTTGAAAATACCCAGGACATTTCATGTTTCTTTGTTGAAACCGCTGATCCTGAATTGGTTTCATTCCGCACTTCCTCCAGCTCCCAAAGTTCAGACTCAACGGGGAGTCGAGTACGAGGTGGCCAAGATTTTGGACTCACGTTTCCGTTACGGTCAGTTACAATACCTCATTGACTGGAAGGGCTATGGTTCTGAAGAACGCTCTTGGACCAATGCCTCAGACGTCCATGCTCCTGCCTTGGTCCGAAATTTCCACGCAAAGTTTCCTTTAAAGCCTAAGAAGTGTCCTGGGGCCACTCCTAAAGGGGGGGTGCTGTCACGATCCGGGTATCTGGACGCCATTACTTACCCTTCAGATGCCTCCTAAGGCTGGCTCAGCGTTCCAGGACCGGATCCCGCTGTTCCTGAGTTTCCACATGCAGAATGTCAGAGTGGTGATTTCATCAGCCGCGGCCTCCGCTGTGCCCGCGTGGTTAAATGTGCGCTTGTCAGTCTGGCGTCTCCTGTCTCCTGTGGCCGGCGTCGCCATTACTGTTTCAATTCTCACATGGATTACAAACCAAACTTCCCTCCAAGTGTCTGCATGGGCGCAGCCATCTTGGATTTTGTCATCTGATTATTTCCACCAATCTGCTGTCTGTATTGTTGATTTGCATAATTGCCTAGCCAACCCCTTCCTTGCTGCAGGTATAAGTATGCTGTGCCTGAGCAAGGAAGGCGTCAGTGCTTTGGTTGTCTAACCTAGTTCCAGTTTGTCTCTCTCCTGTGGTTGTCTTCCAGGTTCCAGCTCCTGTCTCCAGACTTCTGCTATAGAGACCCGCACCAGCATTCCATCTGCGGTGTAGCCTGACTCTCCGATCCATTCTGGACTCACCTGTTTCCAGCTACAACAATCACCTGCTTCCAGTCCAGCTTCCAACAGTGTACAGCTTCTCTTAAAGGGCCGGTGTCCTTTCTGCAGTTTACCACTCTCCACCGGTATTATTATTTCACCGCTCTCAAACAATCACCTGCTTCCAGCCCAGCTTCCAGCAGTGTACAGCTTCTCTTAAAGGGCCGGTGTCCTTTCTGCAGTTTACCACTCTCCACCGGTATTATTAATTCACCGCTCTCAAACAATCACCTGCTTCCAGCCCAGCTTCCAGCAGTGTACAGCTTCTCTTAAAGGGCCGGTGTCCTTTTCTGCAGTTTACCACTCTCCACCGGTATTATTATTATTTCACCGCTCTCAAACTCCAAACTTCATTATTATTTCATCGCTCTCAAGTTCGTTTATTATTTAACTGGTTCCAGCCAGTATCCACTCCGTACCAACAACAGTCTGGTTCCAGCCAGTATCCACAGCAGCCGTTTTACCTTCAGCAGCCCAGCCTTTCCTGGAACATCAGCTGGTACGATCCTGGGTTCTCTCCATTGCTACAGTCAGGCCTGGTAAGGACTTTCCAACTAGAAGATTATAAGAACTGTCTCACACTACCAGTGCCTGTGGCCCTTGCCACCCTGTAGTACCCAGGAATTGTATTTATCCTCTGTTGACTTTTATGTTTCCTTTTACTGCTGCTGTGTTACGGAGTTTGTCATAATAAACATCATTGACTTTTATCCTGGTTGTCGTGGTCACGCCTTCGGGCAGTTATTCTACATGTTACTTACATGTCTAGGGGTCTGATACAACCTCCCAGGTTCCGTTACATCTCAGCCCCTACAACTGAGGCTGCCTCCCGTCAGCTCAGGCCCTCAGTTGTGACACTTACCGATTAGAATAATGTTTTATTAATTACTTTTGGTCCGCAAACCGCTCTGGGGATAACATGAGAAATAATACTTCACCTTTAATTGGGGAATGTGTCTCCAATTAGAAGCATGTTAGGTATATGCAATCATTACCTTTGGTCCGTAGACCGCTCTAGGGACTGCAATAATTACACTCAATTGAAATGCAATGTTACCAGAATTGTCACTAATACTTACTAATGATACTAACTATGTTGAGCAATGGTCTTTGATTGAATTGAAACACAGAACATATTAAACTTTTTACCTGTTAATTGGGAACAGAGCTTACCGGTTAGAATTATGTTTTATTAATTACTTTTGGTCCGCAAACCACTCAGGGGACAGCATGAGAAATAATATTTTACCTCTAATAGGGGAATGTGTCTCCAATTGGAATTATGTTTGGTATATGTAATTATCACTTTTGGTCCGTAAACTGCTCTAGGGACTGCAATAATTGTGCTTAATTGAAAGTTACGCCTGCACTAAGACTGCTACTTATATAGATCTGGTTCACAGGTCTATGTGATACCGATGTGAACAAGCTTCAGTGAAACGTACGTCATCGACATACCAGACGTACACAGTTTCCGGGGGCGTGGAATCCTCAGCCCGACCCGGCGCCTGGTCACGTGAGCGGCTCTCTGCATCTGTCCGTACACACAGGAATGGTGGCTTACACACGCTCCTTCATCTCAGAACGGCTCTCTCATTCAGAATAGTCCCCCCACTGCCTCTGCACTGTGGCGGCACAACAGGGGAGTAGGGGCTCCTTTCGGGACAGCAGAAGCAACTCGCACTTCTTTCTTCCATCCCGGCATCAGATGTGACCCGAACTCTCATCGATCTCATTCACTGCATTTTCTTGCACATGAGACGACAGCAGAAAGGGGAACCAATCTGTCAGTGCCGGGACTTGCTTATTCTTTCTCTTACAAATTACCTACATGATATAGCAGCTCACTGTTCTGTAACAAGGTACACCACATTAAGATACATTGTTGTCATTGCTAGATACAATATTATTTTGTTTCATGAAAAACACTGCTATATGTGGGTTCTGAATATGAGATAGCTATCGGCCTGACAGTCCTCTTCAACATATGATGCCATAGTGGTAGATGATATGGTTATGGGACTGTGATCTTGATGCTTCATATCTTATGAATTTATTTACATGTGCATGTCATCATGGGGTACTATTGCATTGTATGAACTTCATGTCTCTTTCTTCTGCTATATGAATTGTCGGCCATTAAAAAGGAACATGTGTATGAATATGAGCTGCCATTATACATGAAGGGGAGACGCCAGTGTTATTTTTCCACTGATGAACTTCTGATACATTAGGTGCGATTTAATAGATTATTTAAGTAATCAGGATACGGATTGTTATTTGATTATCCACTGACTATCTTTTGATGCACTAGATGCGATTCTAATTGCTATAGGATTTTGAAGTGTGCACCTATACCATTCCTGCCCTCTTGGAGGACCACTATCTCCTCCCACTAAAGGGGATATACGACAGTAGATTGGACAGTTGCCACCTATCGGGTATATGCTTTCAGAATGAGATTCAATTATTTACTGAGAGAAATCTCCTGACACCTTTTGGCTACCCGTAATAATGATTAAATCAATATTTCACTTTTTGTTTCACATTTCTCTAATCATTACATACTAGAAGTAACCTTGGATGGGTTATTCTTGCTATATAGTCAATGATGAACTGTTTATACTATGAAATTATTATTAAAAACATTTTTTAATTGTATTTTTGTCACATTAGTAGATACGTGGCTATGTTATGAATCTATCTACCTTGAGACCTTATTTATTTATATAATATGATGAATACGTACCGCGTAAAAGCCATGTTATGACTCTGTGTCACTAAAAGTCAATTTTGACTGACCTGTTTTGTTTGTATTTTTTGACCATTTATCTTAATAATCTTAATAAATGCTAAGTTTTAATCTTATAATTGTTAGGGTCTCCTGCCCTGTGCTGTCACGTCGTCATGGCAACCGGGAGACAAGTGCTAGCGGAGTAACCTGATCGCAGCTGATACTCCGGTTTGGGTCTTTTGCTGTGCAGTGGTTACAGGCTCTGTGCACGGCAGGGGATCCGGTGCTGGTTTTTGTGCTCACAGTCTGTGAGGTCTGAGTGGGGCGTGGACAGCACCTGCTTTATAAGGCCTCTTCTCAGGTTAAGCAGATGCTGCTGAATCTTTGTTGGTTAGTCAGTTCCTGAAAGTTAGCCAGTACTGTGTAGCTTTGTATTTGTTGTTGCTTACTGCAAATAGGCCTGGGGATTTGGTACTACACTCTGCCAATCCAGACCTAGCAGTAAGACTGGAGTCAGTCGTTTAGCTTGCTGGGGTTCTTTTACTACTCTGTGAACTTAGCAAGTTTGCGGCTGTATTCTAAGACTTGCCTGCCTAAATCCTGTCTCACTGTGCAAGGTGTCAGGTGTCAGTTTAGTGGCAGTAAGCTGAACCTGTGCACTGCAAGTGAGGATTAGGATTGTGGAGACTCTCCTTGTGTCTATCATTCCATCTCTGACCAAGGAGTTTACTGCCACACCCGTTGGTAACCCTTTAGGGTTTTGCTGTTGCCCTTAGCAACAGCATTTCGGGTTCTCTACGTATTAAAACACAACATCTTGCTTTTACCATCTGAGCATTACTAATACTAGGGAGACACCCAGTTTCTTAGCCTCTGGGCTTCTCTGTTCACTTTGTGTTATTTTGTTACCCTATCACCTTCTGTGTACGTAATGTCATATTCCCCAGTCTGTCTGTGAGTTCATTTGTTTTGCATACCTATCCGTTCAGACACCAGTACATTCCTGCAGGCACTGGTGTGCATAACAGTTCAAACACCAGTACATTCCTGCAGGCACTGGTGTGCATAACAATTCAAACACCAGTACATTCCTGCAGGCACTGGTGTGCATAACATATTCAGCAGCCAAATACTCCTGTTGAAATTTTGTGGGAATATGTAGCATACCCCTCAAAATACGTTGCAACAGGTGGTCGATCAGGTGCAGGTCCTGACTCGACAATTTAATGATTTGTCCATTAAAATGCACACCTCCCAGGCCGTTGGCGGAGCTCCCGCAGCAGCAGCACCTTCAGGGGTTAAGGAGCCGAAAGTAAATCTCCCGGATCGTTTTTCTGGAGATCGCTCGCAGTTCTTTTGTTTCAAGGAGAGCTGCAAGCTATACTTCCGGCTTAGGCCTCAGTCTTCTGGGTCGGAGATTCAGCGGGTGGGCATAGTGATTTCCTTGCTACAAGGAGACACACAGGTCTGGGCATATGGGTTGCAGCCTGACTGTCCGTCGCTTAAAGTGTTGATGTTTTTTTTACGGCACTGGGCATGTTGTATGATGACCCTGACAAGACGGCCTCAGCCGAGGCTCAGATTTCGATCCTTAAGCAAGGGCGAAGGCCAGTTGAGGTTTACTGTACGGAGTTTCGGAGGTTGGCCCATGATACCCAGTGGAATGACCCAGCCCTGAGACACCAGTACCGAAGAGGTCTTTCTAACCAGATAAAAGACCAACTGGTACAATATCCCTTGCCTGATAGCTTGGATCAGCTCATGCAGTTATCCATCCGGGTGGATAGACGGCTGAGAGAGCGTAGGCTTGAAAGGGAGACTGAGGTTTCCTTCTTTCCCAAGGGAACCTCAGACTCTGAGGAATTTTCCGAGGAGCCTATGCAGATTGGGGCTACCCGCCTCTCCTCGCGTGAGAAGACGCGGAGGAGACAGCAGGGGTTGTGTTTGTACTGTGGGAATAAAGGTCATGTGGTAGTATCATGCCCAGAAAAGCCGGAAAACTTCAGGGCCTGAGGGTGATGGGAAATATCCTGTCAGGCCAGAAGTCAGAATTTCCCAAGAAGACTTTTATCATTCCGGTGACCTTGAAGATCCTCGGTCAAACTGTCAAGACTGAGGCCTTTGTGGACAGTGGGGCCGACGGGGTTTTTATGGACCGCCAATTCGCCCTGAAAAACTCTGTTCCATTAGTACCCTTGGCATCGGAAATTGAGATTTGTGGGTTAAACGGGGAACCATTATCCCAAGGTAAAATTACATCTTGCACTAGCCAGATTTCTTTGTTTATTGGAGCCACACACTCTGAAAAATTGTCCTTTTATGTGACTGTCTGTACTTTTGCCCCATTGGTGTTGGGGTTACCCTGGTTAAGGGCCCACAATCCTCAATTTGACTGGGTCTCTGGGGAGTTTCTTAGTTGGGGTACTGATTGTTTCAGGAGTTGCTTGAGCCTTCCAGTCAGGCTCTCGCAGCTAAGTTTGCCAGGATTGCCAGGGTGTTATGCAGATTTTGCGGACGTGTTCTCCAAAAAAGTTGCAGAGGTACTACCTCCCCATCGCCCCTATGACTGTGCCATTGATTTGTTGCCAAATGCTAAGCTTCCCAAGAGCAGGTTGTACTCCCTGTCACGTCCTGAGACTCAGGCTATGGCAGAGTACATTCAGGAGAACTTGGCTAAGGGATTTATCAGACCTTCACAGTCTCCAGTTGGGTCGGGGTTCTTCTTCGTGGGTAAAAAGGACGGTTCGTTGCGACCCTGCATCGACTTCAGGGAATTGAACCGTATCACGATTAAAAACTCATACCCACTGCCTCTCATTTCGGTCTTGTTTGACCAGCTTCCTACTGCCACCATTTTTTCTAAGATTGACCTACGCGGTGCGTACAATCTAATCCGAATAAGAGAGGGGGATGAATGGAAGATTGCCTTTAATACCCACTCAGGGCATTATGAATATTTGGTGATGCCTTTTGGGCTCTGTAATGCCCCGGCAGTCTTCCAGGATTTCATGAATGATGTGCTCAGGGAATATTTGGATAGATTCTTAGTTGTATACTTAGATGACATCCTAATCTTCTCCCATTCCCTGGAGGAACATCGGAAGCATGTACGCTTAGTCCTCCAGAAACTCAGAGACCACCGGCTTGGGGCGAAGCTGGAGAAGTGCGAATTTGAAGTTCAGCAAATCGCATTTCTAGGATATATTATCTCCCCAGAAGGTTTCCAAATGGAGGGTTCCAAGGTACAGGCAGTCCTGGATTGGGTGCAGCCCACTAGTTTGAAGGCGCTTCAGCGTTTCCTGGGCTTTGCAAATTTTTATAGACGATTTATCGCTGGATTTTCGTCTATAGTGGCGCCCTTGGTGGCACTCGCTAAGAAAGGGGCGGATGTTGCTCACTGGTCTTGTGAGGCTAAAGCGGCTTTTGCCCGTCTCAAAAGGGCATTTGTATCGGCCAAGGTGCTGCGACACCCAGATCCAGAGCGTCCTTTTGTGGTGGAGGTGGATGCCTCTGAGATGGGTATTGGGGCAGTGCTTTCTCAGATGGGAGTGTCTGATAATCGCCTTCATCCCTGTGCTTACTTTTCCCGTAAATTTTCGCCTGCCGAGATGAATTATGACGTGGGTAACCGGGAATTGTTGGCTATTAAGGATGCACTCGAGGAGTGGAGACACTGGCTTGAGGGGGCTAAGTTTGTGGTCTCAATTCTCACCGACCATAAGAATCTGGCATATTTAGAGTCAGCGAAGCGTCTCAATGCCAGGCAGGCACGATGGGCTTTGTTTTTTGCTCGCTTTAATTTTTTGATAACATATCGCCCTGGGTCAAAACACATCAAGGCTGATGCGCTCTCGCTGAGTTTTGCTCCAATCCAGGAGACCACCGAGGAGCCGTTGCCCATTGTGTCCCCATCATGTATTAAAGTGGGCATTACCCAGGACCTCTTATCATTAGTCCTTAGAGCACAGGAGCAGGCTCCTCCAGACCTTCCGGTAGGTCTTTTGTTTATGCCTCCTAGGTTAAGACAGCGAGTGTTCCTGGAATTCCATGCCAAGAAGTCGGCAGGTCACCCGGGTATTGCCAGAACTCGGGAGTTGCTATCTAGGGCGGTGTGGTGGCCCTCGGTGGCTAAGGATGTGGATCAGTGGGTTCGGGCATGTGACATCTGTGCCCGAAATAAGACTCCTAGAGGGGTTCCTGTTGGCCCATTACATCCACTCTCTATCCCATCTAAGCCATGGACCCACATTTCAATGGATTTTGTGGTAGACTTGCCCAAATCCTCGGGGATGACAGCCATCTGGGTTGTCGTTGACAGGTTTTCGAAGATGGCGCACTTCGTTCCACTGGTTGGGCTGCCATCGGCCAGACGCCTGTCTGAATTATTTATGCTGCATGTTGTGCGTCTCCACGGGTTGCCACTTGATGTGGTCTCTGACCGCGGATCCCAGTTTGTGGCCAAATTCTGGAGGGCATTTTGTTCCGATCTTCAGATTTCTGTCAGCTTGTCGTCAGGCTACCATCCGCAGTCTAATGGGCAGACTGAAAGGGTGAACCAGTCCTTGGAGCAGTTCCTCAGGTGTTATGTCTCCAAGTGTCAGACTGACTGGGTTGCTCATCTGTCCATGGCGGAGTTTGCCTATAACAATGCGGCTCACTCTGCTACAGGGATCTCTCCCTTCCTTTGTGTGTATGGGCATCATCCTAAGGCCAATTCTTTTGACCCCCTGGACTCCACGCCTGGTGGTTCCTCTGTGGTTTCGGTCCTTAGAGGTATTTGGCGGAAAGTGAAGAAAGCCCTTGTGTCTGTGTCATTAGTGACCAAAAGGGTTTTTGATAAGCGGAAAAGACCCTGCAGCCTCAAATTAGGAGACTTCGTCTGGTTGTCTACCAAGAATTTGAAGTTGAGACAGCCATCTCATAAGTTAGGCCCCTGGTTCATCGGCCCTTATAAGATCACCAGGGTTATCAATCCGGTGGCATTTCAGTTAGATCTGCCCCGTTCTTTGGGTATCAATAAAACATTTCATTGTTCCCTTTTAAAACGGGCGATTAGTAATCCTTCTTCCAGTGGAAGACCTTCCCCTCTTCTGATACGTGGCCAGAGGGAGTTTGTTGTTGAAAGGATTCTTGACTCCAAGATGGTTCGGGGTCGGCTGTCATTTTTGGTGCACTGGAAGGGGTATGGCCCGGAGGAGCGGTCGTGGGTGTTCAGTTGTGATCTTCATGCCCCCAGACTGATACGCTCTTTCTTCTCGCAGTTCCCCGATAAACCCGGTGGTAGGGGTTCTTTGACCCCTCGTCAGAGGGGGGGTACTGTTAGGGTCTCCTGCCCTGTGCTGTCACGTCGTCATGGCAACCGGGAGACAAGTGCTAGCGGAGTAACCTGAGCGCAGCTGATACTCCGGTTCGGGTCTTTTGCTGTGCAGTGGTTACAGGCTCTGTGCACGGCAGGTGATCCGGTGCTGGTTTTTGTGCTCACAGTCTGTGAGGTCTGAGTGGGGCGTGGACAGCACCTGCTTTATAAGGCCTCTTCTCAGGTTAAGCAGATGCTGCTGAATCTTTGTTGGTTAGTCAGTTCCTGAAAGTTAGCCAGTACTGTGTAGCTTTGTATTTGTTGTTGCTTACTGCAAATAGGCCTGGGGATTTGGTACTACACTCTGCCAATCCAGACCTAGCAGTAAGACTGGAGTCAGTCGTTTAGCTTGCTGGGGTTCTTTTACTACTCTGTGAACTTAGCAAGTTTGCGGCTGTATTCTAAGACTTGCCTGCCTAATTCCTGTCTCACTGTGCAAGGTGTCAGGTGTCAGTTTAGTGGCAGTAAGCTGAACCTGTGCACTGCAAGTGAGGATTAGGATTGTGGAGACTCTCCTTGTGTCTATCATTCCATCTCTGACCAAGGAGTTTACTGCCACACCCGTTGGTAACCCTTTAGGGTTTTGCTGTTGCCCTTAGCAACAGCATTTCGGGTTCTCTACGTATTAAAACACAACATCTTGCTTTTCCCATCTGAGCATTACTAATACTAGGGAGACACCCAGTTTCTTAGCCTCTGGGCTTCTCTGTTCACTTTGTGCTATTTTGTTACCCTATCACCTTCTGTGTACGTAATGTCATATTCCCCAGTCTGTCTGTGAGTTCATTTGTTTTGCATACCTATCCGTTCAGACACCAGTACATTCCTGCAGGCACTGGTGTGCATAACAGTTCAAACACCAGTACATTCCTGCAGGCACTGGTGTGCATAACAATTCAAACACCAGTACATTCCTGCAGGCACTGGTGTGCATAACAATAATATTTCAGATTTAAATATAAAAAAGAGTGCGCCACCAAGTAAGCCTTCTTTGGGTGACGACCTTTCTATGGTCGCTCTCCCCCTTGTTACCTATCCTTGTGTACCTATACCTACTTTCATACAGATTGTAATGGGCCCTACCCATTTACCAATTACACTGAAAGATATGAATCTTGTTCATTAATGGATGAGATATTGTTCGTATCTTTCAGTGTGTAGGCACCAACGATGAACAATGCTCGGCCCCCGTGCTCGTTCATCGTTGGTGCCGGCTCGTTTATGCCTGCAAGCCAATATGGACAATATTGTCTATATTAGCATGCAGGGCTATGGGGCCGGGTGACGGGGGGCGTGAAGAAACTTCACTGCAGCACTTGAAAATTAATTCAAGTTTAATCGTTTAAAGTTTCGGGACACATTGTCCCATCATCAAGAAGACATATGTCTTCAGCACAATGTGTCCCGAAACGTTGAAGGATTAAACTTTAATTCATTTTCAAGTGCTGTGCCTGTGTGGAGGGGCTTCCACTCACACACATTTGGAGATATATATACATACATACACACACTTGTGTGTACGTATATACATATATAATATATACGGAAACCCCCCACTAAAAATCCTGCATTTGCCCCTGCCCTGCATTTTGCAGTGTGTACATACTTGGGCGATGCAGGGAACGACAGTGCGATATAGGATGCCATGGCATCGTACATAATGTCTCCTTGTTGGACGTGCATCACCACAACCAGGAGAGACTGCATGGGAGCGCACGATGGGGCATACACACAACAATATGCCTAATTTGTCATTCTGATTTGCCCGGAAACGACAAAAGAGGCTGATATTGTTTAAGTGTGTACCCACCCTAATCCTTGGAGAGAGATAAAGGGGTCTATTTACTAAGCCTTGGATAGAGATAAAGTACCAGCCAATCGGCTCCTAACCTCCATGTCACATGCTGGGTTTGAAAAATGACAGGAGCTGGTTGGCTGGTACTTTATCTTCGTCCACTTTATCTTCATCCAAAGCTTAGTAAATAGACCCCATAGTACCAGCCAGTCATCTCCTCTCCTAGTTGTAATTTTTCAAACCCAGCCTGTAACATGGCAATTAGTAACTGGTTGGTTGGTACTCTGCGGTAGATGTATTATAAGTCGTTATGGAGGAGAAGTGGAATCAGTACCGTTAAGTGTGCTGATACTGCTTCTCCCCCATGTATGAAAGGGGTGTAGTATGGTATGCCGGCGGCTGGGCTCCCGGCGACCAGCATACCGGCGCCGGGAGCCCGACCGCCGGCATACCGACAGCGTGGCGAGCGCAAATGAGCCCCTTGCGGGCTCGCTGCGCTTGCCACACTGCTGGCACGGTCTCCCTCCAGGGGGGTCGTGGACCCCCACGAGGGAGAATATCTGTCGGTATGCCGGGTGTCGGGATTCCGGCGCCGGGATACTGTGCGCCGGGATACTGACATTCGGCAACCTGAAGACCACCCTATGAAAGAGGAGATGTGTGTTACATGACAGGGGCGCTGTAAGATAATGTGCAGTTGTTGTGGGGAATGTATGAACGGTCAGTAGCACTGACCGTCCTGACACCTGCAGCTGTCGACTTCATTTTCCAGCAGGACTTGGCACCTGCCCACACTGCCAAAAGTACCAAACCTGGTTCAGTGACCGTGGGATTGCTGTGCTGGATTGGCCAGCAAACTCGCCTGACCTGAACCCCATAGAGAATCTATGGGGCATTGCCAAGAGAAAGATGAGAGACATGATACAGAACAATGCAGAAGATCTGAAGGCCGCTATAGAAACATCCTGGTCTTCCATAACACCTCGGCAGTGCCACAGGCTGATAGAATCCATCCCACGCCGCATTGAGGCAGTAATTCATGCAAAAGGGGCCCAAACCAAGTACTGAGTACATACGCATGATTATACTTTTCAGAGGGCTGACATTTCTGTGTTTAAAATCCTTTTTTTATTGATTTTATGTAAAACTGTAATTTTCTGAGATTTGGGGTTTTCTTAAGCTGTAAAACACAATCTTCAAAATAATAAAGGATTGAAATATCTCACTGCATGTAATGAGTCTATATAATATATTAGTTTCACCTTTTAAGTTGAACTACTGAAATAAATTAACTTTTGCACGATATTGTAATTTCTCTGACGTCCTAGTGGATGCTGGGAACTCCGTAAGGACCATGGGGAATAGCGGGCTCCGAAGGAGACTGGGCACTCTAAGAAAGAATTAGGACTACCTGGTGTGCACTGGCTCCTCCCTCTATGCCCCTCCTCCAGACCTCAGTTAGAATCTGTGCCCGGCTCGAGCTGGATGCACACTAGGGGCTCTCCTGAGCTTCTAGAAAAGAAAGTATATTTAGGTTTTTTATTTTCAGTGAGATCTGCTGCCAACTGACTCACTGCTACGAGGGACTTAGGGGAGAGAAGCGAACCTACCTGCTTGCAGCTAGCTTGGGCTTCTAGGCTACTGGACACCATTAGCTCCAGAGGGATCGAACACAGGCCCAGCCTCGGTCGTCCGGTCCCGGAGCCGCGCCGCCGTCCCCCTTGCAGAGCCAGAAGCAAGAAGAACGTCCAGGAAATCGGCGGCTGAAGACTCCGGTCTTCATTAAGGTAGCGCACAGCACTGCAGCTGTGCGCCATTGCTCCCCATGCACACCTCACACTACGGTCACTGATGGGTGCAGGGCGCTGGGGGGGGGGGGGGGGGGCGCCCTGGGCTGCAATAAGATTACCTTATATTGGCAAAAATACACATAATATAGTCATTAAGACTATATATGTGTAAAATCCCCTGCCATATATCCATAAAAAAAGCGAGTGAAGCCCGCCGTGAAGGGGGCGGGGCTATCTCCCTCAGCACACTGGAGCCATTTCCTCTCACAGCTCCGCTGGAAGGACGCTCCCCAGGCTCTCCCCTGCAGTTTCCAGGCTCAATAGGGTAAAAAAGAGAGGGGGGGCACTAAATTTAGGCGCAAATACTATATATATAGCTGCTATAGGGTAAAATCACTCATTATAGTGTACATCCCTGTGATTTATAGCGCTGTGGTGTGTGCTGGCATACTCTCTCTCTGTCTCCCCAAAGGACTTTGTGGGGTCCTGTCCTCAGTCAGAGCATTCCCTGTGTGTGTGCGGTGTGTCGGTACGGCTGTGTCGACATGTTTGATGAGGAGGCTTATGTGGAGGCGGAGCAGGTGCCGATAAATGTGATGTCACCCCCTGCGGGGTCGACACCTGAATGGATGGATATGTGGAAGGAATTACGTGACAGTGTCAACTCCTTACATAAGAGGTTTGATGACATAGCAGATGTGGGACAGCCGGCTTCTCAGTCCGTGCCTGCCCAGGCGTCTCAAAAGCCATCAGGGGCTCAAAAACGCCCGCTACCTCAGATGGCAGACACAGATGTCGACACGGATACTGACTCCAGTGTCGACGACGATGAGACTAGTGTACATTCCAATAGGGCCATCCGTTACATGATTACGGCAATGAAAAATGTGTTGCACATTTCTGACATTAACCCTGGTACCACAAAAAAAGGGTATTATGTTTGGGGAGAAAAAGCAACCTGTGGTTTTTCCCCCTTCTGAAGAATTAAATGAAGTGTGTGATGAAGCGTGGGTTTCCCCCGATAAGAAACTGGTAATTTCCAAAAAGTTGCTAAGGGCGTACCCTTTCCCGCCAGAGGATAGGATACGTTGGGAGACATCCCCTAGGGTGGATAAAGCGCTCACACGCTTGTCAAAGAAGGTGGCACTACCGTCTCCGGATACGGCCGCCCTAAAGGAGCCTGCGGATAGAAAGCAGGAGGCTATCCTGAGGTCTGTATATACACACTCAGGTATTATACTGAGACCGGCTATTGCTTCAGCATGGATGTGCAGTGCTGCAGCTGCGTGGTCAGATTCCCTGTCTGATAACATTGATACCCTTGACAGGGACACTATATTGCTAACTGTAGAGCATATTAAAGACGTAGTCTTATACATGAGAGATGCACAGAGGGATATTTGCCAACTGGCATCTAGAATAAATGCTATGTCCATTTCTGCCAGGAGAGTATTATGGACTCGGCAGTGGACAGGTGATGCGGATTCTAAAAGGCACATGGAGGTTTTGCCTTACAAGGGTGAGGAATTGTTTGGGGATGGTCTCTCGGACCTCGTTTCCACAGTGACGGCTGGGAAGTCGACATTTTTACCCCATGTTCCCTCACAGCCAAAGAAAGCACCGTATTATCAGGTACAGTCCTTTCGGCCCCAGAAAGGTAAGCGGGTTAAAGGCGCGTCCTTTCTGCCCAGAGGCAGAGGTAGGGGGGAAAAGCTGCACCAAACAGCAAGTTCCCTGGAACAAAAGTCCTCTCCCGCTTCCTCTAAGTCCACCGCATGACGCTGGGGCTCCACAGGTGGAGCCAGGTGCGGTGGGGGCCCGTCTCCGGAACTTCAGCGACCAGTGGGTTCGCTCACGGGTGGATCCCTGGATTCTACAAGTGGTATCTCAGGGGTACCAGCTGGAATTCGAGACGTCTCCCCCTCGCCGTTTCCTCAAATCAGCCTTGCCAACTACTCCCCCAGACAGGGAGGCGGTGCTGGAGGCGATTCACAAGCTGTACTCCCAGCAGGAGTATCCCGTACAAAGTACCCCTCCTTCAACAGGGACGGGGTTACTATTCCACAATGTTTGTGGTACCGAAACCGGACGGTTCGGTGAGACCCATTTTAAATTTGAAATCCTTGAACACTTATATAAGAAGGTTCAAGTTCAAAATGGAATCGCTCAGGGCGGTTATTGCAAGCCTGGACGAAGGGGATTACATGGTATCACTGGACATCAAGGATGCTTACCTGCATGTCCCCATTTACCCTCCTCACCAGGTGTACCTCAGATTTGTGGTACAGGACTGTCATTACCAATTCCAGACGTTGCCGTTTGGTCTGTCCACGGCACCGAGGGTATTTACCAAGGTAATGGCCGAAATGATGATACTCCTTCGAAAAAAGGGAGTTATAATTATCCCGTACTTGGACGATCTCCTTATAAAGGCGAGGTCCAGGGAACAGTTGTTGATCGGAGTAGCACTAGCTCGGGAAGTGCTACAACAGCACGGCTGGATCCTGAATATTCCAAAGTCGCAGCTGGTTCCTACAACGCGTCTACTGTTCCTGGGGATGGTTCTGGACACAGAACAGAAAAAGGTGTTTCTCCAGGAGGAGAAGGCCAAGGAATTGTCATCTCTAGTCAGAGACCTCCTAAAACCAAAACAGGTGTCGGTGCACCACTGCACGCGAGTCCTGGGAAAGATGGTAGCTTCTTACGAAGCAATTCCATTCGGAAGGTTCCATGCAAGGATCTTTCAGTGGGATCTGTTGGACAAGTGGTCCGGATCGCATCTCCTGATGCATCGGCTGATAACCCTGTCTCCAAGGACCAGGGTGTCGCTGTTGTGATGGCTGCAGAGTGCTCATCTTCTAGAGGGCCGCAGATTCGGCATACAGGACTGGGTCCTGGTGACCACGGATGCCAGCCTTCGAGGTTGGGTGGCAGTCACACAGGGAAGAAACTTCCAAGGACTATGGACGAGTGAGGAGACTTCCCTACACATAAATATTCTGGAACTAAGGGCCATTTACAATGCCCTAAGTCAGGCAAGACCCCTGCTTCAACACCAGCCGGTGCTGATCCAGTCAGACAACATCACGGCGGTCGCCCATGTAAACCATCAGGGCGGCACAAGAAGCAGGATGGCGATGGCAGAAGCCACAAGGATTCTCCGATGGGCGGAAAATCATGTGTTAGCACTGTCAGCAGTGTTCATTCCCGGAGTGGACAACTGGGAAGCAGACTTCCTCAGCAGGCACGACCTCCACCCGGGAGAGTGGGGACTTCATCCAGAAGTCTTCCAAATGATTGTACACCGTTGGGAAAGGCCACATGTGGACATGATGGCGTCCCGCCTCAACAAAAAGCTAAAAAGATATTGCGCCAGGTCAAGGGACCCTCAGGCGATAGCTGTGGACGCTCTAGTGACACCGTGGGTGTACCAGTCGGTTTATGTGTTCCCTCCTCTGCCTCTCATACCCAAGGTACTGAGAATAATAAGAAGGAGAGGAGTAAGAACTATACTTGTGGTTCCGGATTGGCCAAGAAGAGCTTGGTACCCAGAACTTCAAGAAATGATCTCAGAGGACCCATGGCCTCTGCCGCTCAGACAGGACCTGCTGCAGCAGGGGCCCTGTCTGTTCCAAGACTTACCGCCGCTGCGTTTGACGGCATGGCGGTTGAACACCGGATCCTAAAAGAAAAGGGCATTCCGGAGGAAGTCATTCCTACGCTGATTAAAGCTAGGAAAGATGTGACCGTAAGACATTATCACCGCATATGGCGAAAATATGTTGCTTGGTGTGAGGCCAGGAAGGCCCCAACGGAGGAATTTCATCTCGGTCGATTTCTGCACTTCCTACAGTCAGGAGTGACTATGGGCCTAAAATTGGGTTCCATTAAGGTCCAGATCTCGGCTCTGTCGATTTTCTTCCAAAAAGAACTGGCTTCACTGCCTGAAGTTCAGACTTTTGTTAAAGGAGTGCTGCATATTCAGCCCCCTTTTGTGCCTCCAGTGGCACCGTGGGATCTCAACGTGGTGTTGGATTTCCTAAAGTCGCATTGGTTTGAGCTACTTAAAACTGTGGAGCTAAAATACCTCACGTGGAAAGTGGTTATGCTGTTGGCCTTGGCGTCGGCCAGGCGTGTATCAGAATTGGCGGCTTTGTCTTGTAAAAGCCCTTATCTGATTTTTCATATGGATAGGGCGGAATTGAGGACTCGTTCCCAATTCCTTCCTAAGGTGGTTTCAGCTTTTCATGTGAACCAACCTATTGTGGTGCCTGCGGCTACTCGGGATTTGGAGGAGTCCAAGTTACTGGACGTAGTCAGGGCCCTGAAATTATATGTTTCCAGGACGGCTGGAGTCAGGAAAACTGACTCGCTATTTATCCTGTATGCACCCAACAAGCTGGGTGCTCCTGCTTCTAAGCAGACTATTGCTCGCTGGATCTGTAGCACGATTCAACTTCCACATTCTGCGGCTGGACTGCCGCATCCTAAATCTGTAAAGGCCCATTCCACGAGGAAAGTGGGCTCTTCTTGGGCGGCTGCCCGAGGGGTCTCGGCTTTACAACTTTGCCGAGCTGCTACTTGGTCGGGTTCAAACACATTTGCAAAATTCTACAAGTTTGATACCCTGGCTGAGGAGGACCTTGAGTTTGCTCATTCGGTGCTGCAGAGTCATCCGCACTCTCCCGCCCGTTTGGGAGCTTTGGTATAATCCCCATGGTCCTTACGGAGTTCCCAGCATCCACTAGGACGTCAGAGAAAATAAGAATTTACTCACCGGTAATTCTATTTCTCGTAGTCCGTAGTGGATGCTGGGCGCCCATCCCAAGTGCGGATTGTCTGCAATACTTGTATATAGTTATTGCCTAACTAAAGGGTTATTGTTATGAGCCATCTGTTCGTGAGGCTCAGTTGTTGTTCATACTGTTAACTGGATATAGTATCACGAGTTGTACGGTGTGATTGGTGTGGCTGGTATGAGTCTTACCCGGGATTCCAAATCCCTTCCTTATTGTGTCAGCTCTTCCGGGCACAGTTTCCCTAACTGAGGTCTGGAGGAGGGGCATAGAGGGAGGAGCCAGTGCACACCAGGTAGTCCTAATTCTTTCTTAGAGTGCCCAGATTCCTTCGGAGCCCGCTATTCCCCATGGTCCTTACGGAGTTCCCAGCATCCACTACGGACTACGAGAAATAGAATTACTGGTGAGTAAATTCTTATTTTTCTCTTACGTCCTAGAGGATGCTGGGGTCAACATTAGTACCATGGGGTATAGACGGGTCCACTAGGAGCCACTGGCACTTTTAAGAGTTTAATAGTGTGGGCTGGCTCCTCCCTCTATGCCCCTCCTACCAGAATCAGTTTAGAAAATGTGCCCAGAGGAGCCGTCACAGCTAGGGGAGCTCCATGGGAGTTTCTCTAGTTTTATTTTTTTCCTTAGAGTTTAGGCACAGGGAGGCTGCTGGCAACAGCTTTGTGGGACTTAGGGGGGGGGAGAAGTGTCCAACCCAGAGAGGTTAATGGCCACTATCTCCGCTGACAGGACACTGAGCTCCTGAGAGTGATGATCGTTAGCCGCCCGAGGCGACCGCTCACTCCCGCAGCATGCCTCCACCCCCTAACAGAGCCAGAAGATTCCAGTGGTGAGTGAATCACCGGCGACCCAAGCGGGGAGCTGGTGTGAATGGCGGCAACAGGGTAGGAGCGCAGTACTAACTGTGCTCCGGAGAGCTCAGCGGTACACAGTGCGGCGCTATGAGGGGCGCCCTGACCCAGCACAGATACCCTACACTGGTCACTCAAGGCTATCAGGGACCTCGGTAACGTAGCTAGCAAAATCCTCAGGCCAGTATAATCATTTGAAAGTGCCAGAAGAGGTGCCATGTCCAGGGGGTGGAGCTTCTCCTTAGAGCGGACCCAGCAGCGTTCAGCGCCATTTTCTCCCTGCAGATGCAGCTCCAGAGACGCTGACAGGGAGTGCTGTCCCTCCACACAACTCCAGCTATCCTATGCGGTACCAGGGGGTTGTAGAAGGGGGGGGGAGGCTGTGTATTACTGTGTAGTCTATTAAGGGTACACAGGCAGCGCCAGGTTGGTTATACTACCTAATTGAGCGCTGTGTGTGTGCTGGCTCCAAGCTCTGTGTTTCTCTGAAGGTACTTGGGGGGGGGGGGGGGGGACGACGACTGTGTCTAACTTTTTCCTGTGTGAGTGTATGTTTTCTCACATAGCCATGTCCAGGGACTCAGGGGCAGATTTATTAAGCTCAGTGAAGTGATAAATTGGAAGTTGATAAAGTACCAGCCAGTCAGCTCCTGTCATTTTTCAAACCCAGCCTGTAACATGGTAGTTAGGATCTGATTGGCTGGTCCTTTATCACCTTCCACTTTATCACTTCACCGAGCTTAATAAATCTGCCCCTCTGTGTCTTATGCTGCAGAGGATGTTTCTTCTCTAGAGGAATCCATTCCATGTACCCAGGAATGTAATGTCTTGTCTCAGATCCCTATTACTGAGCCAGAATGGCTGACTTCTATTAAGGGAATGATCTCTCAGATCTCTACTAGGGTAGCTCATACTGAGACTGAAACTCAGGTTTTAAAGAATTATATGGCAGTTTGGTCAGGTTCTGTTCCTATTCCTTCAAAATCCCCTAGCATATACCCAAAGAAACGTGCACTTCCCCAAAGTATGCAAGATGACACGGATACCGACTCTGACACGGCAGACGGTAATGGGGATGTGCTGAGGGGGACGGCATCCTTGGCACAGGGGGTGCAGCTCATGATTTAGGCCATTAGAGATGTGTTAAACATTACCGACACAGCACCTCAGCACGTTGAGGAGGCTTACTTCACAGAGAATAAGAAAGCCTTGCTAACCTTCCCTGCGTCTAAATAATTAAACGCTCTATTTGAACAATCCTGGAAAAACCCGGAGAAAAAATTCCAGATCCCCAAGAGGGTTCTGGTTGCTTTCCCTTCCCTGAGGAGAATAGAAAAAGATGGGAAAACCCACCCATAGTTGACGCATCTGTCACCAGACTGTCAAAAAAGGTGATTTTACCTGTCCCTGGCTCTACCGTGTTAAAAGAACCGGCTGATCGTAAGATTGACACTACGCTCAAATCCATATACACTGCTTCAGGGGTGACGTTAAGGCCTACTATTGCCTGTGCATGGATTTCTAAAGCTATAGTAAAGTGGTTAGGCACGTTACTAGAAGACTTAGTTACAATGGATAGAAGTGACATTGAACTGTTATTATGTGACATACAGGATTCTGCGGAGCTCATGGTGGAGTCCATGAAGTACTTGGGTACGCTGAATGCAAGGATATCTTCCATGTCGGTCTCAGCTTGCAGGGGACTCTGGCTACGCCAATGGTCTGCAGACGCGGAATCCAGGAGAAGTGTGGAGAACCTACCCTACACTGCAGGCTCTATTTGGGGAAAAATTGGAATAGTCAGAGGTCATTGTTCCAGTTCCACCTCATATGCAACACAGGGGTTACTATTCAACACTTTTCATGGTACCGAAACCGGATGGTTCGGTCAGACCGATTTTGAACTTGAAATCGTTAAATCCTTATCTAAGGGGGTTCAAGTTCAAAATGGAGTCTGAGAGCGGTGATCTCAGGTCTGGAGGAGGGAGAGCTTCTGGTATCCCTGGATATCAAGGATGCGTACCTCCACATTCTGATTTGGCCGCCGCACCAGGCTTATCTCAGATTTGCACTGTTAGATAGTCACTATCAGTTCCAGGCACTGCCATTCGGTCTCTCCATGGTGCCGAGGGTGTTCACCAAGGTGATGGCAGAGATGATGGTTCTCCTCCGCAGACAGGGAGTGAACATAATTCCATATCTGGACGATCTGCTGATAAAGGCATAGACCAGGGAGAAGTTGTTGCAGTCCATTGCTCTCACGACTCGTCTGCTCAGGGACCATGGTTGGATCCTGAACCTTCGAAAGTCACATTTGGAACCGACAAGGAGATTGTCTTTCCTGGGGATGATTCTCGACATGGAAGTGCAGAGGGTTTTTCTACCGGAGGAGAAAGCGTTGGTGATACAAACAATGGTCCGGGATGTCCTGAAGCCAGCCCGGGTATCGGTTCATCAGTGCATTCGCCTTCTAGGGAAGATGGTTGCCTCCTACGAGGCTCTACAGTATGGAAGATTTCATGCTCGATCCTTTCAGCTGGATCTCCTGGACAAGTGGTCGGGTTCTCATCTGCATATGCACCTGAGGATACCCCTGTCACCGAAAGCAAGGATTTCACTCCTCTGGTGGCTGCAAATGCCTCACCTTCTGGAGAGCCGCAGGTTCAGGACTGGATCATTCTAACCGCGGACGCAAGTCTCTGGGGATGGGGCGCAGTCACTCAAGGGGAAACTTTCCAAGGAAGGTGGTCAAGTCTGGAATCCAGTCTTCTGATAAACATTCTGGAACTAAGAGCGGTTTACCACGGTCTTCTCCAAGCGGCCCATCTTCTGCGAGATCGAGCCATTCAAGTACAGTCGGACAATGTAACGACGGTGGCCTACATAAACCAACAGGGCGGAACGAAGAGCAGAGCTGCAATGGCAGAGGTAACAAGAATCATCCTCTGGGCAGAAAAACGCGTTGGCGCTGTCAGCAATTTTCATTCTGGGAGTGGACAACTGGGAAGCGGACTTCCTCAGCAGACAAGATCTCCATCCAGGGGAGTGGGGTCTCCATCCAGAGGTGTTCACGGAGGTGACAAATCTTTGGGGGGGAAGTTCCTCAAATAGACATGATGGCCTCCCGTCTCAACAAGAAGTTTCGGAGGTATTGTTCCAGGTCAAGAGACCCACAATCAGTGGCGGTGGACGCCCTGGCGACTCCGTGGGTGTTCCAGTCGGTGTACATGTTTCCTCCACTTCCACTCATTCCAAGGATTCTATAGCTCATAAGGAGAACAAGAGTTCAGGCAATCCTCATTGCTCCGGACTGGCCAAGAAGGGCTTGGTACGCGGATCTTCTGCTGAAAGATCCGAGGCCTCTTCCTCTTCGGGAGGACCTACTACAGGGGCCGTTCGCCTATCAAGACTTACCGTGGCTACGTTTGACGGCATGGAGGTTGAATGGCAGATATTAGCTTGGAAGGGCATTCCAAACAAGGTTATTCCTACCCTGATACAGGCTAGGAAAGGAGTAACGTCTAAACATTACCATCGCATTTGGAAAAAGTATGTATCTTGGTGTGAATCCAAGAAGTTTCCTATGGTGGAGTTTCAACTGGGACGGTTTCTCCTCTTCCTGCAAGCAGGTGTGGATATGGGTCTGAGGTTTGGATCCGTAAAGGTCCAGATTTCGTCCTTATCCATTTTCTTCCAGAAACAGCTGGCTTCCCTCCCTGAGGTTCAGACTTTTTTGAAAGGGGATCTGCACATCCAGCCTCCCTTTGTGCCGCCTACGGCACCCTGGGATCTTAACGTGGTGTTACAGTTCCTCCAATCGGACTGGTTCGAGCCTCTACAGGAGGTTGAGGTCAAGTTTCTCACGGGGAAGGCTGTCACTTTGTTGGCCTTCGCTTCTGCTAGACGTGTGTTGGAGTTGGGGGCTTTGTCTTGTAAGAGCCCATACTTGATCTTCCATGAAGATAGAGCTGAGCTCCGGACACGTCCGAAGTTCCTTCCGAAGGTTGTGTCGGCTTTTCATATCAACCAACCTATTGTGATGCCAGTTGCTACTGACTCCTCAGTTTCATCAAAGTCCTTGGATGTTGTAAAGGCGCTTAAAATCCATGTGAAGAGGACTGCTCGTCACAGAAAATCGGACTCTCTGTTTGTCCTATATGATCCCAATAAACTTGAGTGTTCTGCTTCTAAGCAGACCATCTCTCGCTGGATTTGGTTCACTATCCAGCATGCGTATTCTATGGCAGGATTGCCGTGTCCAAAATCTGTCAAGGCCCACTCTACTCGTAAGGTGGGTTCTTCATGGGCGGTTGCCCGGGGTGTCTCGGCTTTACAGCTTTGCCGAGCGGCTACTTGGTCTGGGACGAACACGTTTGCTAAATTCTACAAGTTCGATACTTTGGCCTCTGAGGACCTTAAATTTGGTCAATCAGTTTTGCAGGAGCCTCCGCGCTCTCCCTCCCATTCTGGGAGCTTTGGTACATTCCCATGGTACTAATGTGGACCCCAGCATCCTCTAGGATGTAAGAGAAAATAGGATTTTATTTACCTAATGGTAAATCCTTTTCTCGTAGTCCGTAGAGGATGCTGGGCGCCCACCCAACGCTTCATTATCCTGCAGTGGTTACTTGGTTCAGTACTGCTTTGTTCTTAGTTATGTACTGCATTATTACTTGGTTCAGTAATGTTATTCAGCTGTTGCTGAGTTTTTTCAAGCTAGTTAGCTTGGTTTGCCTTGTTTGTGTGAGCTGGTATGAGTCTCGCCACTGTGTAGAATCCTTCTCTCGAAGTTGTCCGTCTCCTCGGGCACAGTTTCTAGACAGAGTCTGGTAGGAGGGGCATAGAGGGAGGAGCCAGCCCACACTATTAAACTCTTAAAGTGCCAGTGGCTCCTAGTGAACCCGTCTATACCCCATGGTACTAATGTGGACCCCAGCATCCTCTACGGACTACAAGAAAAGGATTTACCGGTAGGTAATTAAAATCCTATTTTTTGAGTTTCATCTGTAGTAGGGAAGCCAATCCCGGGCCATTTTTTCAATCCCGGCTATCGGGATTGAAAAATGGTCAATCCCGGGATTCCCGGGATACCTGGGATTGGCTTTTACCTAGGTGGCCGCCCCCTCGCCCCACCCCGCCCCGCACATATAACTCACCATATATCAGGGGCGGGCGGGAGGGGAACATCTTGTGAACGCTGCTGGCGGCTCCCACCAGCAGCTGACAGCGCAGCGTAACCTCTCACGCTGCGCTGGGGACCCGGAAGGAGGAAGCCGGGCAGCGTTTGAGCGTCCTGTGGACGCTCAACGCTGATCCCTCAATTGAATTGAATCCTGGCCATTTTTGGGCCTAAATCCCATGTAAGCGACACTCCATATTAACCACTGAGGTGAACCTTACGAATAGAATCAGACACCCCGAATATTGCATAGCTGAAGGAGTCTGTGTTGAGATCTACCATTTGAGTCTTCACAAGGCGTGTTTTCTGAGCATTTGTGTTTGATGTGTTTTTTTGCATAAAACCTCCTGGAAGTGGACTGACACATGGACTTTCCTGTATGAAAAGTTATGGACTTTAGCCCACATGGGTAATACATTCATATACTGTTCGCTTTGAGGCCATTGTCCGGCTGAATACACACGGGTAATACATTCATATACTGTTCATTTTCTGCGTCATCTAAGGTTCTGTCCGAATTTCTTTTGTATACATTTATATATTGGTGTGTTAGGTGAAGCACCTGGAAAGTACCTGGGTTGGCTGCAGTGAGTGCGCGCAGGGACATATCTTAAATATCCATTCCTTATGGAAGTAAAACTTATCATAGAGGGAAAATGTTCTTGTCAGGATCAACTGCAGCAACTCAAGGACCAGTTCCAAGTTAGCTCCATCATGCTGTTGGTGATGTAAAAGTAATCTTCTAAGCAGCTAATCCGTCACTGGTCCTAATTCAGATCTGATTGCTAGGCAGCGATATTTGAAGTCCTGCGATCAGATAGTCCCCGCCTACAGGGGGAGTGTTTTTTCGCTGTGCAAGTGTGCGATCGCATGTGTAGCAGAGCTGCACAAACTGATTTTGTCCAGTCTCTGCGCAGCCCAGGACTTACTCTTCCTGTGCAATGGAATCCGGCTGATCGGGGCTGGAGCTGACATCAGACACCCTCCCTGAAAACGCCTGAGCCCGTCTGCGTTTTTCCGGACACTCCCTGAAAATGGTCAATTGCCACCCACAAACGCCCGTGCGATTGGATCCTTCGCACTATCCCGTCGCAGGGTGCCGATGCCCGTTGCAGCTGTGCGATGCACCGGCGCATTGCTGTGCATATGCATGTGCAGTTCAAATCTGATCGCCTGCTCTGCGAAATTACACAGCAGCGATCAGATCTGAATGCCCCCCACAGTGTGGTATAATAGTATATAAACTGCTAACATCCATGCTGCAGAGCCAAATCTCCCCTTCCAACATCTTAATAGGTAGATTGAAATACTGGGAATCAAATGTAAATCTGGGCTGAAGTTTAAGTAATTGAGGAGGTATCTGTTCTGTAGTACTACTTGAGGCCGGAGGTGTTTTAGCAAAATATTCTTACAACCTTAGTATTAAGATGTTTATGCGATTATTATATAAAATTGAATGCTAAAGTTACCCGGTTCTCTTGCATGCGCTTTAATCTGAGTAAAAACTAATACATGGCACTCCAAACAGTGGTGAATAATAAAACCCTATATTTCGCCCAGCTGATAATAGGAGGTGCCTTAGTTATACTAGGTTTTTTTGACGATAAAGTACAAATAGCCACTCAATCAAAAGATGCCAGCACCTACCAGGTATATCTCTCAGACCCTTCCAGAATTTTCAAGAATGAACCTACTACAGTCCTAAAGAAAGCTGTTAATTATGAGTACATTACAATACAATTATTTGATGCTTTGATCCCACAACGTCCCATAGTACCCATACTATATACTACTCCAAAGATACACAAGTCACTGACTCACCCTCAGAATGACTCATAATTACTGCAAGGAGGCCATTGTACCAACCTACTGCTGTATATCTTGATAAGCTTACGCAACATTGTATGCCACAATACCCTTATAACCTGATGGATACGTCTTCACTACTTGAGAAATCAACTGAGTTATCAACTCATTGGCAGTCAGATCAAATGTTCCATGTGCCTCGAATTAAAGTTTGTTTTGCAATTTACAGCTTTGAAGCCGGTAGTCCATTCTTCGCCAAGGGCCCAGCTGCTTCTTATGCATCTGTTATGGCGTATGCACTAGTTTCTGCTGAAGTGTTTGAGATTTGTCCTGCATTTGGTACTGTATGGTTCATTCTCCATTGAAACCACCCTCCTAATTTATCCTGGCTTGGGACTGGCTATTAGATTTGCATAGGCTGCGTTAAGCTGAGCTGGTGGTGGAGCTTGTTGTGTCTAGTGCACAGCTTGGAGCAGATGGTGGAGCTTTCTGTATCTGGCGCACAGCATGGAGCCTACGGTGGAGCTTTCGGTGTGGCACACAACCTGAGGCTGACGGTGGAGCTTGCGGTGTGTGGCACACAGCCTGGAGTTGATGATGGAGCTTGCTGTATATTGCGCACAACCTAGAGCTGACGTGGAGCTTGTGTGCGGTGTGTGGCGCAGTCTGGAGCTGACGGTGGAGCTTGCTGTGTATGGCGCACAGTCTGGAGCTGACTGTGGAGCTTGCGGTGTATGACGCACAGTCTGGAGCTAATAGCAAGTTAGCAGGAGACAACGCACACACAGGAACTGGAGCAGAAGCACAGGTACACTGCCAGGGGCCAAGAAGCAGGTCTCTAGAGAGAAGTAATTTTGGCAATAAGTCAAACCAGTGCTGGTTTAAATAGGGTATTCTTGTCCCTGATAGCTTGAATAGACCATGTGTGCAGGCAGTAGACCCTGGTTGGTGGGTGATATCAGCCAAGATTTGGCACCCATACTCAGCGCAGGAGATGACTTCAGGATGGATGCCAACCATCCAGCCGGTTGGCAAGCATGTAGCTCAAGGATTTCTCCAGCAGTTAGAAGTAGCATCAATGACAGGGACACGGCTCTGCTGGGTCAGGTAACGGGTCAGAGAACCCCGCTGTGTGACAACCTCTTCTTTATATAACACAAATCATAACGATTACTTGTCCAGTACTTGTCTAAGATCTGGGTGATCTGAACTTATCTGGTTAATAACAGAGGCAACGGATCCAAAAAGCTTCCTTCGAACTTTCGACTAGGAAAGGCCTAAGTGGGTAGGAGGTCTCACTGCCCATGTATGTGTATGCCAGATACAGGCATGTTGACAGAGATGCCAGTAGTTCCAGCTCACTTTCCAGCTCTGACGGTGATGTAGCCTATGCCGTGCCAGCATCCAATGAGAGACTGGTCTGTACTCATTATCCATCGAACAATATCTGCAGGAGGCAGAGGATTCAGTTAGTTACATCTTCGACAGATATACTCCCCAAGACAGCACAGCAGCTCGCTGGTGGATGCCTGTACCATCGGATATTTTGGAGGAAGGTTTTTAGCTGGTTCATAGACATTATGGTGGTCATTCCGAGTTGATCGCAGCCAGCAACTTTTTGCTGCTGCTGCGATCAACTAGTCCACGCCTATGGGGCAGTGTATTTTAGCTTTGCAGGGCTGCGATCGCAGGTGCAGCCCTGCTAAGCTTAAAATTTTTCAAGCAGAGCAAGACTAGCCCTGGACATACTTACCCTGTGCGACAATCTTAGCGATGCTGGAGCCGGTTTTGACGTCAGACATCCGCCCTCCGTTCTCCTGGACACGCCTGCGTTTTCTTCTCCACTCCCCGAAAACGGCAGGCAACGGTCCGGACACGCCCAGGAACACCTTTCTGTCAATCTTCTTGCGGTCGGCTCTGCGACCGCTTTCTTCGTTGAGCGCAACGTAACCCGGCGATCCCTGTCGCCAGGCAGCGACACACGTGCGCAGTGCGACTGCCGCGCATGCGCATTCCAGACCTGTTCGCACCGCAGCGACAAACCGCTGCGTGCGAACGGGTCGGAATTACCCCCTATATGCAGGCTTCTTAGCAAGAGTATCGTGTGAGACCTGTGTGTAGGTTTATAAATCAATACAGGACAGGTAATCCTTTAGGCTCTCACTGATGAGGTGAGTAACATTGGTTTGGCCATTTTTCCGTTGTTGCCATAAATTGCCTAAAGTGCCAGTGTCTCTCAACAGATCTTCCAGGCTTGCTGTTCTGGACAGCAGTACAATATCCTCCACTTGATGAGTCTTCATCTGATAGGCTTGCCTTGCGGCAGCACGGGAAGGTGGACCAATTCCACATTCCTACTCAAGGTCCTATTCTCTATCTGTGGAACCTGCAAGAACAAATATCTGCAGGAATCAAATTCAGATTCGGTCTGAGGTGGCTCTGACTGCTGAAAACAATCGGATAGGCAGAGTCAGTTTCCTTTGTGTTGTAAGTGAAGCTTCCCAGTTGTGAACTAAGCAGCAACTGAGTCCAGCAGATTGTAGTCAGCCCTTCTGGAACAGATAACACAGTTTTTTCTCTTACGTCCTAGAGGATACTGGGGTCCATATTAGTACCATGGGGTATAGACGGGTCCACTAGGAGCCTTGGACACTTTAAGAAATCAATAGTGTGCACTGGCTCCTCCCTCTATGCCCCTCCTACCAGACTCAGTTTAGAAAATGTTCCCGGTGGAGCCGGTCACGCTCAGGGAAACTCCTAAAGAGTTTTCTGCATTTATTTTCTGTTTGTTGTTTTCAGGCAGGTCTGGTTGGCACCAGACTGCCTGCTTCGTGGGACTTAGGGGGGAGAACGGCCCAACTTCCTAAAGAGTTACTTGTCCTGTTTCTCCACTGACAGGACACTGAGCTCCTGAGGGAGTCATTCGCAAGCCCCACCACGGCGAGCAGCACGCCACCACCCCTAACAGAGCCAGAAGATAGAAGAGTGGTGAGTACAGCGTCGGCAGTCCGGTTAGTGGGTCGCCGGCGGGAATGGCGGCACAAGGGTAGGAGCGTAGCGCTGATGCAGGCTGCGCTCCAGGGGGCTCAGGAGGACATACACATTAGTGTGTCCCGCTGTGAGGGGCGTGCTGAGCCACCAGTGATTACCCACACTGGCTAACAGACCTAACAAGGGTTTTAACCCTCTGTTAGGCACACTAATACCTCAGGCCAGTATAAAAAAACTGGGAAGCCGCACGCCATTACGGGGGTGGGTTTTCACTATGAGCGGATCCAGCAGCTCACCTGCTCCATTTTCCCTCTGCAGCTTACACTGACAGGAATCACAGGGAAGCGCAGCTCCTCCACAAAGAATCCACGTCTCCTCAGCGGTACGAGGGGGACTTAGAAGGGGGAGGGGGGGGGGGTTGTAGTATACTAAGCCCTATTAGGGGACTGAGTTTTTACTTGGCCACAAGGGCGCTGTGTGGCTGGCTCCATTTTCGGTGTCTACCTGCGGGCTCTGTGTGGGTTAAACTGTGTTTTCACCTTGTGTGTGTGTGTGTGTCACTTCACGTTACCATGTTCAGGAACTGTGTTTCCTGCACAGCAGAGTGTCTGTCCTCCCCCGGAGACTCACTGCCCTGTACTCAGGATAGTGCACATTCTCAGGCTAGTGAGGCTGAACCACCATGGTTAGATTCCATTAAAGGGATGATATCCAGTATTTCTACTAAATTATTCCATACTGAGAAAGAGATGCAATTCTTAAGTCTATGGATGACCTGATGAATAGAGATTCAGTTCCCATACTAGCCTCTCAGGCCCCGCCATTTGCCCACAAAAGCGTACTCTGGCCCAGCTCATGCAAGCTGATACTGATGACGATACATCAGACCCAGAGGAGGGTGAAGTGGATGCAAGTGGGGGGGATGCTGTCCTGTCACAGGGAATACAGGCCCTGATAGAGGCTATCAGAAATGTCCTGCACGTTCTTGACAGGGTGGCGGAGGTAGAGGAGGAATCTTATTTTAATGTAAAAAAGAAATCCTCAGCAACTTTTCCTGCATCAAAGGAATTGAATGCCCTGTTTGAAGAAACTTGGGCTAATCCTGACAAAAAGTTTCAGATCCCTAAAAGATTAATTACATCCTTTCCCTTTCCTCTGGAAGATAGAGAGAAATGGGAAAACCCGCCGATTGTGGACGCATCGGTGTCTAGGTTGTCACGTAAGATAGTCTTACCTGTTCCTGGGGCAGCATCCTTAAAGGACATGGCTGACCGCAAGTTTGAGACCACTCTCAAATTTTCATACACTGCTGCTGGGGTGCCACAGAGACCCACTATTGCTTGTGCTTGGATCACTAAGTCCATTGCTAAGTGGTCAGGTAACCTAATTGACGGATTAGATTCCTTACCCCCAGGGGGGAGATAATATTACTCCTACAGCATATTCAAGACTCTGCTAACTTTATGTTGGAGGCCATAAAGGAAATTGGTTTGCTCAACACACGCACCACTGCCATGGCAGTGTCAGCACGCAGGGGCTTGTGGCTACGCCAGTGGACTGCAGATGCGGATTCCAGGAAAGGCGTGGAAAGCCTACCATTCACAGGTGAGGCCCTTTTTGGAGATTAATTTGATAAGTGGATATCCAAGGCTACGGCGGGTAAGTCTACATACATACCTTCCTTCCGCAGCACCCCCAGCTAGGAAAACCTACTCTGCTCCAACTCTGCAGTCCTTTCGGACAGCGAAATTTAAAGGCAAACCCAAAGGTTCTTCTACAGCCTTCAAAGGCAATAAAAGTAAACCCAGAAAAACAGCAGCTGCAGGTTCTCAGGAACAGACCTCCGGTTCTGTTTCCTCAAAGCCTTCAGCATTACGGTGGACCACACTGCCTGGAATACAGGCAGGTGGAAGCCCGGTTACGTTGTTTGAGTCACATTTGGGCAACATCTTGCCAGGATCCCTGGGTAAAAGACCTTATCACCCAGGGATACAGACTGGAGTTTCAGGAACTCCCACCTCACAGAATCTTCAAATCAGGCTTACCAGCTTCTCCAGAAGCAAGTATGACCTTACAGGCAGCCATTCAAAAACTGGTACAGACTCAGGTCATTGTCCCAGTTCCACCTCAACTACAAAACAGGGTTTATTACTCCAACCTGTTTGTGGTACCAAAATCCATACTTGCGGGTGTTCAAGTTCAAGATTGCCGAAGCGAAGGCCAACAGTGTAACAGTCTTCCACGTAAGAAACTTTACGTCAACCTCCTGTAAAGGCTCAAACCATTCCAATTGTAGAAACTGCAACACCACGTTAAGATCCCAAAGTGCATTGGGAGGCACAAAGGGCGGTTGGATGTGCAGAACACCCTTCAAGAACGTCTGAACTTCAGGGAGGGAAGCCAATTGTTTCTGGAAGAAAATGGATAAGGCCGGAATCTGAACTTTCAAAGAGCCCAAACGTAGGCCCACATCCACACCTGACTGTAGAAAAAGGAGAAAACGCAGGAAATTTCCTGTTGACACAACTGAGGGCCTGAGCTGACGGGAGGCAGCCTCAGTTGTAGGGGCTGAGATGTACCGGAACCTGGGAGGTTGTATCAGACCCCTGGACATGTAAGTAACATGAATAATAACTGCCCGAAGGCGTGACCACGACAACTTGGATAAAAGTCAATGATGTTTATTATGACAACTCCGCAACACAGCAGCAGTAAAAGAAAACGTAAAAGTCAGCAAATAATAAATACAGTTCCTGGGTACTACAGGATGGCAGGAGCCACAGGGCACTGGTAGTGTGAGATAGTTCTTATGATCTTCTAGATGGAAAGTCCTTACCAGGCCCGACTGTAGCAGTGGAGATAACCCAGGATTGTGCCAGCTGGTGTTCCAGGAAAAGCTGGGTTGCTGAAGGTAAAACAGCTGCTGTGGATACTGGCTAGAACCAGACTGTTGTTAGCACGGAGTGGATACTGGCTGGAACCAGTTAAATAATAAATGAACTTGGGAGCGATGAAATATGAACTGAAATGTAGAACTTGAGAGCGGAGAAATAATAATACCGGTGGAGAGTGGTAAAGTGTAGAAAGGACACCGGCCCTTTAAGGGAAGCTGTACTCTGCTGGAAGCTGAGCTGGAAGCAGGTAATGTTGTAGCTGGAAACAGATGAATCCACAATGGATTGGAGAGTCAGGCTACACCGCAGGTGGAATGCTGGTGCGGGTCTCTATGGTGGGAGTCTTGAGACAGGAGCTGGAACCTGGAAGACAATCACAGGAGAGAGACAAACAGGAACTAGGTTTGACAACCAAAGCACTGACGCCTTCCTTGCTCAGGCACAGTGTATTTATACCTGCAGCAAGGAAGGGATTGGCTAGGCAATTATGCAGATTAACAATACTGACAACAGATTGGAGGAAATGATCAGCTGACAGAATCCAAGATGGCTGCGCCCATGCAGACACTTGGAGGGAAGTTTGGTTTGTAATCCATGTGGTAATGAAAACAGTAATGGCGGCGCCGGCCACTGGAGACAGGAGACGCCAGGCTGACAAGTGCACATCCAACCACGCGGACACAGCGGAGGCCGCGGCTGACGTAATCGCCACTCTGACACTCTGCATGCAGAAGCTCAGGGACGGCGGCGGAGGCCGCGGGAGACGCCATGCCAGATGTAATAAGGCGTTACTGTGACAGTGTCTCAGAGAGACAGGAGAGGATGCAGGAATGTGAACATTAGGATAACAGATGGGATCCGGTCCTGGAGCGCTGAGCCAGCCTTAGGAGGCATCTGATGGGTAAGAAATGGCGTCCAGATACCCGGATCGTGACAGCACCCCCCCCTTTAGGAGTGGCCCCAGGACACTTCTTTGGCTTTTGAGGAAACTTGGAATGGAATCTCCGGACCAAGGCAGGAGCATGGACATCAGAAGCATTGGTCCATGAACGTTCCTCAGGACCATAACCCTTCCAGTCAATAAGATATTGTAGTTGACCGTAACGGTGACGTGAGTCCAGGATCTTGGCCACTTCATACTCAACGCCTCGTTGAGTTTGGACTTTCGGAGTTGGAGGAAGTGAGGAATGAAACCGATTCAAGATCAGCGGTTTCAACAGGGAAACATGGAATGTCCTGGGTATTTTTAAGAAGGGAGGCAACTGGAGTCTGTAAGCAACAGGATTGATGACTTGTTCAATCTTGAAAGGACCGATATAGCGAGGTGCAAACTTCATACTGGGAACTCTTAACCTCAAATTCTTCGTGGATAACCATACCCGATCACCCACCTTGAGAGCAGGAACTGCTCGACGCTTCTTATCCGCAAACTTCTTGTACCTGAACGATGCCTTGAGCAGAGCTGATCGTACGCTCTTCCAGATATTGGCAAACTGATGCAAGGTGATATCCACTGCGGGAACAGAAGTTGCTGGAAGCGGTTGGAACTCAGGAACTTTAGGGTGGAATCCAAAGTTAGTGAAGAATGGTGTTGAAGCAGATGAAGAATGATACTGGTTGTTATGACAGAACTCGGCCCAGGGAAGTAATTGAACCCAGTCATCTTGAGAGGAGGACACATAGATGCGGAGGAAGGCCTCCAAGTCCTGATTCACCCTCTCGGTTTGACCATTGGTCTGAGGATGGTAAGCCGTGGAAAACTTTAGCTTGACTTGGAGGACTTGACATAAACTTCGCCAGCATTTGGCTGTGAATTGAACTCCTCGATCTGAGATAATTTCTTCAGGAAGACCGTGGAGTCGGAAGATCTCTTGTATGAATACTTGAGCCAACTTGGAAGCTGACGGAAGACCGGTGAGAGGAATGAAGTGTGCCATCTTGGTGAACCGGTCAACTACCACCCAGATGGTATTGAACTTGTTGCACATGGGTAAGTCTGTAATGAAATCCATCGACAAGTGGGTCCATGGTCGACGGGGAACGGATAGTGGAACCAGTTGCCCCGCAGGCGACTGGCGGGATACTTTATGTTGGGCACACTTTGGGCAAGATGCAATAAACTCCAAGACGTCCTTTTTCAGAGTTGGCCACCAATAGGACCTAGAGATAAACTCCAGGGTTTTTTGGATACCTGTATGTCCGGCAAAACGGGAAGCATGGGCCCAATGCATGAGCTTCTTCCTTAGCATCGGCTTCACAAAACTTTTCCCTGATGGGGGCGTAGAGTCCATCCCTACCGTGGAGAATGCCAACGGATTTATAATAGGATGCTTGTCTGAAGACTCTGACTCATTTTCTTGCTCCCATGAGCGGGAAAGGGCATCGGCCTTGCGATTCTGAGAGCCCGGACAGAACTGGAGTTTAAAGTCGAACCTGGAAAAGAAAAGTGCCCATCTGGCCTGACGAGGGTTGAGACATTGTGCGCCCTTCAGGTATAAAAGGTTCTTGTGGTCTGTAAGTATGGTGATTAAATGAGAAGCTCCCTCCAACAGATACCTCCACTCTTCTAGAGCGAGCTTGATGGCTAGCAACTCCTGGTCGCCAATGGCATAGTTGCGCTCAGCTGGGGAGAACTTCCGGGAGAAGAAACTGCAAGGATGTAAATGGCCATCTTTAGCCCTCTGAGATAACACCGCTCCTACTCCAACGGAGGAGGCATCCACCTCTAGGATGAAAGGAGAGTCGATGTCAGGCTGTTTCAGGACAGGCGCAGAGATGAACCTCTGTTTTAAAAGATGAAAAGCTTGCATGGCTTCTTCAGACCACTTGGACGGGTTAGCACCCTTCTTGGTGAAAGCAGTAATAGGCGCCACAATGGTGGAAAAGTCTCGTATAAACTTTCGGTAATAATTGGCGAACCCTAAGAACCTCTGGACCCCTTTGAGGGTTAAGGGTACCGGCCAATTCTGAATTGCTTGTAGTTTCTCAGGATATATCTCTAGTCCGGAACCGGACACAATGTACCCTAGAAACGGAATGGACTTGACTTCAAAGACGCATTTTTCTAATTTGCAATAGAGATGATTGACACGGAGACGGGACAGAACCTCTTTAACCCAAAAACGATGTTCCTCTAAATCGTTGGCAAAAATGAGGATATCGTCTAGATAGACCACGACATGACGGTATAGAATGTCTCTGAAAATCTCATTGACAAAATGCTGGAAGACAGCTGGAGCATTGCTCAATCCGAAGGGCATGACGAGGTACTCATAATGTCCGTCACGGGTGTTAAAGGCGGTCTTCCACTCGTCACCCTCACGGATCCGGATGAGATTGTATGCACCTCGCAAGTCCAGCTTTGTAAAGATGGTAGCTCCGCTAACTCTGTCAAAGAGCTCAGTAATCAGGGGTAAAGGATAACGGTTCTTGATGGTAATGTCGTTCAAACCTCTGTAGTCGATGCACGGCCGCAGACCACCATCTTTCTTTTTTACAAAAAAGAAGCCTGCGCCGGCTGGGGAAGAAGAAGGTCGAATGAACCCCTTTGCTAGGTTCTCTTTAATGTATTCCTCCATAGAATGCGTCTCAGGCAGAGACAACGGATAAGTTCGGCCTCGAGGTGGAACCTTCCCTGGAACGAGATCAATCGGGCAGTCCCATTCTCTATGAGGAGGAAGGATATCAGCAGAAGCTTTACTGAACACATCCGTGAAATCTTGATATGGAGGAGGTGGAACATCAGACGACCTGGGGGAGGAAGAACAGACAGGCAATACTTTAAACAAACATGTCTCTGCACAGGAGGAACCCCATGCCAGGATTTGCGTAGTCGTCCAATCAATTGTAGGATTGTGAAGACGGAGCCATGGAAGGCCCAGGACCACAGGATGTGTGGCTCTTGGAATCACTAAAAGTGAAATAAGTTCGGAATGAAGAACTCCCACTCTCAGACGAACTGGTAGAGTCCTTAGAGCAATAACAGTATCAAAAATTTTACTGCCATCCACGGCAGTTAAGGAAAAGGAGGAAGGAAGTCTCTCGGTGGGTAGGGACCACCGTTTAACATAGGCTTCAGTAATAAAGTTCCCAGCTGCTCCGGAATCAAGGAGAGCAATGACGTTCCGATAACGTTGAGCAACTTGAAGCGAGACTGGGAGATTACAATCATGAGGAGATGGAGAGGAGATCATTACTCCTAGCCGGCCCTCTCCTGGGCGAGCTAGGGTTTGGAGTTTTCCAGGACGTTCGGGACAGGCATTGATGGTGTGAGACGGAGCTGCACAGTAAAGACAAAGAGACTCAGAGAGACGTCTTCGGCGCTCAGCAGGAGTTAAACGGGAATGGCCAATTTGCATGGGCTCATCTTTAGATGGTGACAGTTGACGAGGAGGAGGAGCAGAAGATTTTGGAGCAGATGATCTTCCACGCTCAGTTGCTCTCTCTCTGAAACGTAAATCAACTTTCGTGCAGAGTGAGATTAGCTCATCTAACTTAGAAGGTAAGTCTCTGGTAGCTAACTCATTTTTAATAAGCTCAGATAAGCCATGCCAGAATGCAGCATACAGGGCCTCGTCGTTCCATGCCAGTTCGGATGCCAGGATCTGGAACTGTATCAGATATTGTCCTACAGTACGTGACCCCTGGCGTAAACGGAGAATCTCGGATGAAGCTGAGGTTACCCGGCCTGGCTCGTCGAAGATGCGCCTGAATGTTGACACGAATGCAGTGTAAGAAGATAGCAGGGTGTCGGACCTCTCCCATAACGGTGATGCCCAGTCAAGGGCGGAGCCACTGAGAAGAGAGATGATGTAGGCAATTTTTGTACGGTCACTGGGAAAATTGCCAGGTTGTAGCTCAAACTGAATCTCACACTGGTTGAGAAATCCCCTGCAGAATCTTGGAGATCCGTCAAATTTTGCTGGCGTTGGAAGATGAAGACGTGGAGCAGAAATGGGTAAGGTGGGTGGGGTTATAGCTGGAGTCACTGTGGTTGACGCACCAGATGCGCCTGATCCACGGAGAGTTGTCTGAATCCCATCCAGCCGAGTAGAGAGATCCTGGAGACAGCGGATGATGTGGCCCTGTGCAGCCTCCTGATGTTCTAGTCGGGCTGCCAGTTCTTGCATCGGCCTGGCCGCTTGATCCTGGTCTCCGGCTGGATTCATTAGGTCAGTGCTTACTGTCACAACTGAGGGCCTGAGCTGACGGGAGGCAGCCTCAGTTGTAGGGGCTGAGATGTACCGGAACCTGGGAGGTTGTATCAGACCCCTGGACATGTAAGTAACATGAATAATAACTGCCCGAAGGCGTGACCACGACAACTTGGATAAAAGTCAATGATGTTTATTATGACAACTCCGCAACACAGCAGCAGTAAAAGAAAACGTAAAAGTCAGCAAATAATAAATACAGTTCCTGGGTACTACAGGATGGCAGGAGCCACAGGGCACTGGTAGTGTGAGATAGTTCTTATGATCTTCTAGATGGAAAGTCCTTACCAGGCCCGACTGTAGCAGTGGAGATAACCCAGGATTGTGCCAGCTGGTGTTCCAGGAAAAGCTGGGTTGCTGAAGGTAAAACAGCTGCTGTGGATACTGGCTAGAACCAGACTGTTGTTAGCACGGAGTGGATACTGGCTGGAACCAGTTAAATAATAAATGAACTTGGGAGCGATGAAATATGAACTGAAATGTAGAACTTGAGAGCGGAGAAATAATAATACCGGTGGAGAGTGGTAAAGTGTAGAAAGGACACCGGCCCTTTAAGGGAAGCTGTACTCTGCTGGAAGCTGAGCTGGAAGCAGGTAATGTTGTAGCTGGAAACAGATGAATCCACAATGGATTGGAGAGTCAGGCTACACCGCAGGTGGAATGCTGGTGCGGGTCTCTATGGTGGGAGTCTTGAGACAGGAGCTGGAACCTGGAAGACAATCACAGGAGAGAGACAAACAGGAACTAGGTTTGACAACCAAAGCACTGACGCCTTCCTTGCTCAGGCACAGTGTATTTATACCTGCAGCAAGGAAGGGATTGGCTAGGCAATTATGCAGATTAACAATACTGACAACAGATTGGAGGAAATGATCAGCTGACAGAATCCAAGATGGCTGCGCCCATGCAGACACTTGGAGGGAAGTTTGGTTTGTAATCCATGTGGTAATGAAAACAGTAATGGCGGCGCCGGCCACTGGAGACAGGAGACACCAGGCTGACAAGTGCACATCCAACCACGCGGACACAGCGGAGGCCGCGGCTGACGTAATCGCCACTCTGACACTCTGCATGCAGAAGCTCAGGGACGGCGGCGGAGGCCGCGGGAGACGCCATGCCAGATGTAATAAGGCGTTACTGTGACAGTGTCTCAGAGAGACAGGAGAGGATGCAGGAATGTGAACATTAGGATAACAGATGGGATCCGGTCCTGGAGCGCTGAGCCAGCCTTAGGAGGCATCTGATGGGTAAGAAATGGCGTCCAGATACCCGGATCGTGACACCTGTTTTCACACCACAAGACATATTTTTTCCAAATACGGTGGTAATGTTTAGATGTTATCCCTTTCCTGGCTTGGATCCTCTGGGGCTCAAATAGGGGCTTCTGTGTACTCAGATGCCCCCAGGTCTTAATGTGGACAAGGAAACTATTGGAGGCTGGGCAAGTGCAAGGAAATATGCTGGCGTAGACACCCACCTGGCACAGAGTGGGTTAAAGCTGGGCAGATGGCACACACTAGACTGCTTACGGTCATTAGGTCGACAAGACTTATATCGACATGGTCATTAGGTCGACATGAGTTTTTCAAATTTTTTGAACTTTTTCATACTTTACGATCCACGTGGACTACAATTGGGATGGTAACCTGTGCCATGCACAGCGGTAGCGGAGCGAGGCACCTTGCCCAAAGCATGGCGAGCAAACGCGGTGCACTAATTGGGGTTCCCCGTCACTTTACGAAGAAAACACCAAAAAAGTAAAAAACAACAACTCATGTCGACCTAATGACCATGTCGACCTAGTGCATGTCGACCTATAGTGGTCGATTTGACTGTCGACCTAAATCTTGTTGACCTAATGACCCATACCCCACTAGACAAGGCCTAGACTGAACTGGACTGGCAGGTACTGGCCAATAGGAGTATTACACACAGTGGGATCAGGACTGGATAAGGCACATATCAACTGGTACATAAGTGACAAGCAATGTTCAGAACCCACAGTAGTTGCTACTGGCAACAACTGTAGTGCATAACAATTGAATACCGAGAGGGAAAGTAGAACAGACATACCAGCAACACAGAATGCTTCATGCAAGTTGATGTTACTCCTGGCAACCACAGTAACATACACAAGGGAGCAGTACTATTGTTTGGAGATGATGATAGTAGCAGGAGTGCTAGGTACTCGGGAGGTGCTTACTGTTTAATATGTAATGGATAATACAAAGTACACCTACCAATAGCACATGGAACAGAGACACAAAGGGGGATATTCAGTTGTTTGAAAAGTCAGTTGGGTGTCTGGTTTTTCCTTTCTATTAGATAGAAGAAGAAAAAAAGACACCCAACTGACTTGTCAAACAATTGAATACCGCCAAAACAATGAACTGATTGCAGGAACAAACATTAGGGGTTCTGCAAAGCTGCAGCTGAGGAAGAAAGGTAGACCGTAAACTCACAAAGCTAGGCTCCCACACAGAGGGACAAGATACAGACAAAGGTACTGCCAGGCTGCAGCTGTGGAGGAATGGACAATAGACACCAACACAGAACTCTCCCAATAGGTGGATTGCCTATGGACTGGGTGAGAACATATAAAACACAACAAAACAATAATGTGATAGGCAGAAAGGGAACACAAAAGACAAGTACTGGCACCAGAACAAGATTTAGCAAACAGGACAGGTAACAATGTCCTGGGGTTGGACACAAAGCTATAAACCCGAATCTGTGGCTAAGGCTGAGTGGCAAGAGCTCATGCTGCAACAGAACCTCTGACCAGAAGGGAGTAATGGGCAGACTGGGAATATAACGAGAGCCCCAACCAGTGGCAAGGTTCAATGCAGCCAGACCCCCTTTAATTACTATCTCAGTACAACTGTACTACTGCACATCACCCAGGCTCCTGACACCTATAGATTTATCTGTCCAATATGTCTGGTCAGAAAAAAAAATCTGGTAATGGATGGGAGCAAATGACAATCAACCATTTGCTCCCAAATGCTGGAAAATGGTAAAAAATGATTGTTTGGATAAATTTGTTCATTAAACATATTTAACCAATTTGTCTGAATGATCATTTCTGTTTTCAAGCGCTTAGAAGCCAATGGTTGATTGTCATTTGCTTCCATACAGTACCAGATTTTTGTCCTCGACATATTGGGCAGATAAATCTGCCAGTGTGTACGCAACAAGAACTACATGCTGAAGTGAAGGTAACAAAGCACTCCCAAACAGGTGTGCTGTAACGCACACAGAAGCTAGTCTCCAGGTTGCTAGGAGATAGCCAGATCAGCAAGCAGGGATGAGCTGATGCTGAAACTCATATTTATTAACAGTTTCTTATATAGCGCAGAAAAATCTGTTGTGCTTTACAACTTTGTGAACAGTGGGGATTGATGTTACTGGTGAGAGGTTCAGCTGACATGGTAAATTTGTTCAGGCTTTCTCTTGCCTGGTTGGTATACCTTACAGTTAACTTCATTCACTTTCTCCCTGATCTCAAATGGACTGTTGAAGGAAATGACTGGGCCTAAATGGATGGAGAACCATCCTCTCTTCTCACATCCACTAATACTTGCCTACTCTCCTGGAATGGGCGGGAGGCTCCCGAAAATCGAGAGACCCTCCTGGAACCCCCCCCCCCCTCCCCTCCAGAAGAGCAGGCAAGTCTCCTGATGTTTAGATCCCCCCCTGCCCGGCTGCCCACTTAGTGAGTAAAGTGGGCGGTCCGGGCAGTCGATGACGCGATTCTTGCTGAATCACGTCATCATAGTCTCGGCCTCTGCTGTATAATGCCGGTAATCACGGCATTACAGTGCAGGGGGCATGGCTTAAGTGACATCGCGTGATAACCCCGCCCAAGCCCCACCCCCTATTCATGTCACAGCCCTGCCCCGATCCCTTGCTGAGCCGACCTGGTCTCTCCCAGAGAGAGCAGCCAGGATGTCGGCATGTTTGCATCCACCCCAGGCCAATTGTGCAGTTCTTACCAAAAGCTCTCGGCAGAACCAACACAATGGGGGTCATTCCGAGTTATTCGTTCGTTGACGATTTTCGCAACGGAGCGATTAAGGCGAAAATGCGCATGGTACGCAGTGCGCATGCGCTAAGTATTTTAGCACAAAACTTAGTAGATTTACTCACGTCCGAACGAAGAATTTTCATCGTTGAAGTGATCGTAGTGTGATTGATAGGAAGTGGATGTTTCTGGGCGGAAACTGACCGTTTACTGGGAGTGTGCGGAAAAACGCAGGCGTGCCAGGATAAAACGCGGGAGTGTCTGGAGAAACGGGGGAGTGGCTGGCCGAACGCAGGGCGTGTTTGTGATGTCAAACCAGGAACTAAATGGGCTGAGCTGATCGCAGTGTAGGAGTAAGTCTCGAGCTACTCAGAAACTGCTAAGAATTTTCTAATCGCAATTCTGCTAATCTTTCGTTCACAATTCTGCTATGCTAAGATACACTCCCAGAGGATGGCGGCCTAGCGTGTGCAATGCTGCTAAAATCTGCTAGCGAGCGAACAACTTGGAATGACCCCCAATATTCCTGGGGTTATCGATCTATCTAGCTGTTGCTTCATTCACTCGGTCCCTGGCTGCTACGGTGCCTTAACTGTAAGAAAAAGAGATTCTTTCTGCTGCGGGGTACACTGGGCTCCACAAGGATTGGACAATGGGGTGTAGAGTAGGATCTTGATCCGAGGCACCAACAGGCTCAAAGCTTTGACTGTTCCCAGAATGCACAGCGCCGCCTCCTCTATAACCCCGCCTCCCTGCACAGGAGCTCAGTTTTGTAAGTTGGTGCTGCAGTAAGCAGGCACTGAACAGAGGGGCTGCTCCAGGCAGCCCTAAGAAAAGCTTTTTATGAGGTAAAAAGTGGAGACTTCAAGGGCAGCAGCGGTGGTAAATGTCTTGTGACATTCACTGCTGCAGCTCCAGCTCTCCCCAGTGGGACTGTACACTCCCGAGCCCTGGTTGCTGGGTACCTACAGCGGAGGCTCCGGTTTTCTTCATGTTAGACACACACGGCTGGGGCTCTCCAGGATCGAGTGGCTGCGCTTCGGGAGTTGGTAAGTGGGTCCCGCTTGCGGGACCCGGTCTTTATCGCGATCCGGCGCGGTCAGTGGGAGGCGGGCCGCGCGCGCTGGCGGTGGATACTGTGGATACAGGCGATCCCACTAGATCACTAGGGCATGGGCGCAGGTCAGGTTTTCTCTCTAAACCAATTCTTATATCGCCCACAGTACCCGGTGGTTTTGCCAGCAGAGGGGATTAGGCTTAGACCTGAAGCCCTTCCCCCAGCCCCAGGGCGCCATTTCTAGCAAGTGTTCCCGCCCTGGAGCTGCATATCTGTCTTTTCCTCACTCCCTGTCAGTGTCTGCGGCGCCATTATCCCTCAGCTCACTGTTCCTGGGACTGCTTGGGCAAATCCTCCTGTGTAAAGGCGCCTGGTTGTCAGTGCTGTGACTTTACATGACACTTAAGTATTCTACCTGCCTATTTTAGTCAGTGTTAGTAAGAAAGAGTGCATTTAGTCAGGGTTTTCTAGTACAATTACCCTGTGATATACATCCAGTTCTTACTGTGTACTGTTATATCAATTGTTATATAGCTGTGTAAGCTAGTCCAGTGCAGTATTATTGTCAGTAATAACCTCTGCATTGTACAAACTGGGACTATCTGTGTGTGCATTTGATAGCTGAGTGGTGTCCATTTCGTGTCTTTCACTCAACCCGCTATACCTATATTCTATAACCTGAGGGGGCTTGGTGCGTCAGGTTTTATCTAATATAGGATTTACACAAAGATATACTCAGAGCCGGCCATAGGCATAGGCAAACTAGGCAATTGCCTAGGGCATTTGATATGCCTAGGGGCATCATCAGCTTCTGCTGATTAAAATGATATGCGACATGCCTATATTCTGTATGTAGTATTTCATATGCAGATACAGCCACAGTCTCACACAGTATATAGGCATGCTGCATATCAGTTTAATCAGCAGAAGCTGCTTGTGCATCCTAGCCACATAGCAATGCAAATAAGATGCATTTTCATTAAAAAAGTGCCCGACATTAGCATTGATGCAAGATTTGTGAGGACACATCTGTATCCAAGCAGAGGCAGAGGTCACAGTGTTAGTGGAAGTGTGAGTGCTGTGTGCATGTGAGTGGGTTGGTTGTGCAGTAGTGTTCAGAATATGTGTAAGGAACATTATGTGTGTCATGTAAAAATGCATTAATAATGTGCAACATATGTGTAAAGGGCCACTATGTGTGTCATTATGTGTATAAGGGCATTAATAATGTGCGGCATATGTGTAACAGGGTACTACTGTATGTGTGTCATTATGTGTATAGGGGCACTAATAATGTGCAGCAAATGTGTAGGGGGCGCTATGTGTGTCATTATGTGTATAAGGGCATTAATAATGTGCGGCATGTGTGTAAGGGACATTATGTGTAAAAGGGCATTAATAAAGGTTGTCATAATGTGTAAGGTGCATTATGTTTATAAGGACATTAATGTGTCTCATATGTGTAAGGGGCATTACTGTGTGGAATTGTGTATAAATGCATTACTAATGTGTGGCATTATGTGTATAAGGTGCTCTAGTATGTGGCGTTGCAAATAGAAAGGGCACTACTGTGTCGTCTAATGTGAATAAAGAGCAATAAGGTGTGGTGTAATGTGAATAAGTAGCAATTCAGTGTGATGTAATGTGAATAAGGGTCTCTACTGTGAGGAGTAACGTTTATAAGGTAAAGTGATACTACTGTGGGATGTAATATGAATTATGGACAGTATCGCAAGATAAAATGTGAATAAAGTTGCAGTACTGTGTGGCGTAATTGGAATTGGGGTTACTATTGTGTGGCCAGGTCCCTTCCCAGCAAGAAGATGCCCCTTTTTGGGCTGTGCGTCAAATGTGTGAACTGTTCCTATTTAAAATATAGGGGGTACAAGGACTGCTATGGGTGAGGGGTGATGGTGCTGGGAAAGAGGTGCAAGGTCAGAGACAGAACCAGCGGTGGTGCTAGGGGGCACCAGCCAAAATCTTGCCTAGGGCATCATATTGGTTAGGGCCGGCTCTGGATATACTGTATTACGTATTTTTCTCTGTGATTTAGTCACCATATCTCTCCTTTATCTCTGCTAGTGCTGACTACACTGCGCAGGGGGTTTGGGTTTAGAGATATAGTGCTGCTGATAATTGTACTGTGTTACCTCATCCTGCAAGTTATATCATGTCTGCTTCTGAGGGTAACGGTTCTGGGGCTGAACACACTGCTGGTGTTGCTGAAGCCACAGACCCATATGAGGAGAATATAGCAGCTGTGGGCTCTGGTTCTGGGGGCTCCTTGCCCCCCAGTGGGACTGTGGCAACGGAGGCACATACTGACCCACCGTGGGCCGCTTTTTCCACGCTTCTGCATACGCTAGTTCATAAACTAACACCCCCTATGGGACCCCCAATGCCGGTACAACCGTATGTTGTCCCTGCAGCTAACCCGCCGTGGGCGGACGATTTATCTGCTCAGTTAAGAAGTTGAACCAGTCCCTGACTACTAAAAAGTCTGACCATCGCTCGCCTAAGTCCAAGGGGTCCTCTAAGCGAGCGCTTGTCTCCTCACAATCCACTGCGGTCACTGACACCTTGTCTGATGAAGACGGCAAGTATACTGACCCCACAGGTTCTGACTCAGATACGGCTGATGGGAGGGTAGTTCACATGTGGATGTTCCTGATCTTTTGGAGGCTATTAAGTTAATTCTACAGATTACGGATGATCCCGAGCCATCCGTCCCTCCTAAGAAACCAGATAGATTCAAGCGTCAGAAGGTGGTTAAACAAGTTTTACCTCACTCTGACCACCTAGTGGATATACGTCAGGAACCCTGGGAAAACCCGGGTACGAAGTTTGTGCCTCACAAGAAGATGCTTGCTCGCTATCCCCTCGCGCCAGAGCTGTCTAAGAATTGGGAAACGCCTCTCCAGTCGACTCACATGTGGCCAGGATGGTGGTTTCCTCAGCTCTGCCTGTCACTACCGTCACGTTTCTAAAAGAGCCTACAGATAAGCGTGTGGAGGGTTGTCTGAAAGTGATTTACACCCTCACGGGTGCTGCGCAAAGGCCCACTATTGCAGCTACATGGGCTGCCGAGGTTATTGAAGCGTGGGCCTTGGAGTTAGATACTGAAATCTCCTCTGACCATGCTAGACAATGCTTGTCATATATTGTCACAGCTTCTCGCTATATTAAAGAGGCGGCTTCGGATGCCGGTATCCTAGCAGCCAAGGCCTCTACTACGTCAGTCCTGGCTCGCCGGATATTGTGGCTGAGATCCTGGTCTGTGGATCTGGACTCTAGAAAAACCCTGGAGGTACTCCCTTTCAAGGGAGATATTCTGTTTGGGGAGGACTTAAATAAGATAGTGGCTGACTTGGCTACTGCCAAAACTGCCTGTCTACCAAATACCGCTCCTTCTGTGTCGAAGGCTAAAGGTACATCCTTTCGCCCTTCAGGTAAAGCAAAAGGTCAGGCGTACCACAAGCAGGCCCGCACTTCCAAACCTGGTAAGCCGAAGCCCAAAAGAGCCTGGGCTGCCCGTCAGCCAGCTTCCAAGACTGATAAGCCTGCTGCATGACGGGGCGGCCTCCCCCTGGGGGATCCCAGGGTGGGGGGCCGGCTTCTAGGGTATACCCAGAAATGGTTGAAGACCACTTCAGATGCCTGGGTACGGGAAGTCGTCACTCGAGGTTACGCCATAGCCTTCAAAAACCGACCCCCTCATCGATTTTGCCAGACAGACGTCCCGTCGGACCAGACAAAGGCAACACTCTGCATTCGGTGGAACAGACCTTCCTGGATACAGGAGTTGTAGTACAGGTGCCTCTTGCTCAAAGGGGCCGGGGGTACTATTCTCTGCTGTTTCTAGTACGGAAACCGAATGGGTCCTCCCGGCCCATTCTCAACCTCAAGGCATTGATCAAGTTTTTGAAGGTTTCCAAGTTTCGTATGGAAACCCTTCGCTCTATAGTTCTGGCCCTGGAACCTGGGGACTACATGGTCTCCCTGGATATACAGGATGCTTACCTGCATATTCCTATAGCAGCGTCACATCAGCAATACCTGAGGTTCACTATTGGCAACCTTCATTACCAGTTTCGGGCGTTACCTTTTGGTTTAACAACGGCTCCGCGAGTTTTCACCAAAGTAATGGCGGTGATGACAGTGGTACTCCGCCGTCAAGGGGTCAGGATACTGCTGTACCTGGACGACTTGTTAATCCTGGCAAATTCCCCAGAACTTCTCCTGTGTCATCTGGATATGACGGTCCGGTTTCTACAAGCCCACGGGTGGCTCATCAACTGGAAGAAATCCTCCCTGGTCCCTGCTCAGAGCATGGTGCACCTGGGAGCGCTATTGGACTCTCACAACCAGCGGTTGTTCTCGTCTCAGGAGAAAGTCCTGAAGCTTCAGGACAGGATTCGTTGCTTCCTTTCTCGTCCGCAAGTGTCGATACATTCGGCGATGCAGGTGCTGGGCCTCATGGTCTAAGCATTCGACATGGTGGAGTATGCTCAATTCCATTCTCGCCCCCTCCAGAGGCTAATTCTAGCCAAGTGGGACGGCCTGCCTCACCGGATCAGGTCTCACATGATCTCATTGACTCCGGAGGTCCGTCTGTCGCTACTTTGGTGGCTCCGGGACCAACAGTTGTGCAGGGGCTGTCCCTTCTGGATATCCAACTGGGTCCTGTTGACGCCAGATGCCAGTCTAAGAGGTTGGGGCGCGGTGCTGGAGCAACACTCCCTTCAGGGTCGGTGGACCAAGGAGGAATCTCTCCTCTCGATCAACATTCTGGAATTGCGGGCGGTCTTCAATGCGTTGAACCTGGCCCAGCATTTAATTCAGAACCGTCCTGTTCAAATACAGTCGGACAACGCCACCACAGTGGCTTACATAAATCATCAAGGCGGCACTCAAAGCAGTTTGGCAATGAAGGAAGTCTCACGGATTCTACGTTGTGCGGAACGCCATATACCGGCCATATCGGCAATATTCATTGCGGGAGTCCTGAATTGGGAAGCGGACTTTCTCAGTCATCAGGACGTGCATGCTGGCGAGTGAAGCCTCCATCCAGAAGTGTTTCAACATCTAGTGGAAAAGTGGGGTCTTCCAGATGTAGATCTGATGGCGTCTCGACACAATCACAAGGTTCCGGTCTTCGGAGCAAGGACAAGGATCCTCAAGCAGCATTCGTGGATGCACTGGCGGTGCCGTGGAGGTTTCGGCTGCCGTACGTGTTCCCTCCGGTGTCACTCCTGCACAGGGTAATTCGGAAGTTCATGCAAGAAAAAGGAAATCTGCTTCTCATAGCTCCGGCGTGGCCCAGACGGCACTGGTTCTCAGACCTGCAAGGCCTATCGTCAGAGCGTCCACTTCTGCTTCCACAACGCCCAGACCTCCTCATTCAGGGCCCCTGTGTCTACCAGGACCTAGCCCGGCTGTCTTTGACGGCGTGGCTCTTGAAGCTTCCGTCTTGAGGGCTAAGGGTTTTTCTGAAGAGGTCATTAAAACTATGTTGCGGGCCCGGAAACCGGCTTCTGCTCGGATTTACTATAGGGTCTGGCATTCCTACTTTGGTGCGCATCTAATAATTATGACGCTTCCAAGTTTAGTACAGCCAAACTTTTGGTTTTTCTGCAGCAGGGCCTAGATTTAGGCCTGCGTCTGGCCTCCCTCAAGGTTTATATTTCGGCCTTGTCGGTGTGGTTTCAGAGAAAAATTGCGACTTTACCTGATGTTCATACTTTTACTCAGGGTGTGTTGCGTATCCAACCTCCCTATGTCCTGCCTGCAGCTCCTTGGGACTTGTCGGTGGTTTTGGAGGCGTTGCAGTAGCCTCCGTTTGAACCCCTGGGTTCAGCTGACCTTAAGTGGCTTTCCCTTAAGGTGGTGTTCTTGCTGGCTATTGCCTCTGCTAGAAGAGTGTCGGATCTGGGTGCCTTGTCTTGTAGTTCCCCATATCTGATTTTTCACCGTGACCGGGCGGTTCTTAGGACTCATCCCGGATATTTACCTAAGGTGGTTTCTTCGTTCCACCTGTTATGAGCCACGGCTGTGGCTCATTCCTGTTTTGCATTTTGGTTCTGTATTTTATGTTATACTTCTGTTTATGTTCCCCGTGGGTATCATGGGGTGCTCGGAGCTCACCCTTAAGGAGGGGATACTGTTATGAACCACAGGTAGTGGTTCATTTCTATTTTATGTTTATTAAGTTGTCTTGCATGCCAGGATTTCCTGTTGCTCTGTTTTAGTATGCTCTTGTCTGCTGCCGCTGGTTAGTCTGTGTAATTGCAGCTTGTTCCATGTGTTCAGCCTCACCTGGCTGCTAATTGCATCTTGTCAGCTGGAATCATGCAATAGGCCAGCTGCTCTGGATTATTAATTAGGCCTCTCTGTTATATGCTGGCTGATTGCAGTTCACAGACGCTGGTGATATTTCTGGGTTTTCAGTCTGCTTGAGTTCTGAGCTTGGTTCCTGCTAGTTCCTGAGCTTCCTGTTTGCCTGTGTCTGCTGCAGAGAGTTCCTAGTCCCGGTCTTTTCGGTTGTTCCTGTCCTCAGAGATCCTGTACTCGGAAGTTACCATATGTTCCTGGAGTCTGACCGAGCACCTTTAACATCTGGTGGTGTTCGTGAGTCGCGGCGCAGCCGTGTGTTGCGGCTTGTCCGCTTCTGTTTATTATTTTGTTTAATTGTGTTCTGGAGCTTTGCGGAGGATTCCGCTTCCACAGATCCACTCTGGTGTCCGGCGGAGCCGGATAGGAGTGTCGGATCAGTGGATCCTTGGTTGTCCTTTTTTCCTGGCGGCTAGTCCGCACATACCTTTTGATTTAGTTAGTTAGCTTGTAACCCCTGGCCTGGTTGCTTAGTCAGAGGGCCCCTTGTTATCACCCTGTCTCGGACTTCCCCTTGTCTCCCATTAAGACCTGCGGGGGCATCGGGGTTGGGCAGACATAATCCGCCCTTCGAACGCGGCTGCCATGGGCTCAAGCAACCATAGTCTCGCAGGGGATTTCTGATAACACGGGCGAGACAACGGAGTTAGGGCGCCAGGGGTTACTAGGCTATCCAGCTCCCACAACCAGCTTATTTTCCTGTACTCAGATCCCTGCCATAAGATCTCCTCCGGTCTGGAGTACAGGAATCATAACATTATCACCAGCCATACCACAAAAAAGAAATAAAACTTTTTTTCTTTTTTGGCCCAGTCCAGTGTCTAGTCTAGAATCCAGTCCTGTCTAGAATTCAGTGTGCAGATTCCAGTCCGGTGTTTAGAATCCAGTCCGGTGTTTAGAATCCAGTCCGGTGTTTAGAATCCAGTCCGGTGTTAAAAAAAAAAAAAAAAAAGGCTTGATTTGTTTAGCAAAATTTAGTCTTGTCTTGTCTTGTCTTGCCTTGTCTTGCCTTGTCTTAAATCCTCCTATGTCTACTATGCAAGCCCTGCAGGCATCTCTCGAAGCCCTGAACTCTGTATTCAGTGCTTTGAGACCAGAGCGACTACAAGTTTGGCAGCAATCCCTAAAGCAACTGCAAAACCTTCTGACTAAAATCTTGCTCATTTTGCCAGAAGTCGTTGAGAGTACATCTATCTCTAAAGAGACTCTTGTTCACAGTATGGTGACAAGAGAATCCTCTGGTTTAATTGAAGAAAAAAGGTTTAAAAGTTTTCTGCGGCCCAGGCTCTCAGAAGAGGAGCGTCTGCGTCGCAGAAACTTAAACTTATGCCTATATTGTGGGGGTTTAGGCCATTATCTGCAGACCTGTGAGTTGCGCAAGCCAAAGTGTGGTGACGAGTCTTGCCCTCTGGCCAAGTTGAGTCATGATACAAGACCTACTCCTGTCTCTACTGTGGCAGAGGTACTTGTCACACAACCCACACAAAAAAGCTCTCTGTTCTATAATTGGGGTCCTTGGGCAAGGGAGCCCCATTATAGATTCAGGAATCAAAAGAGAATGTTTCTCTCCTCTCTTGAGGTTCCTGTGGAAGCGGAGTTGCAAGTCCCTGGAGGGGTGCCCGATGCCCAGGTTCCTGGAGGGGTGCCCGATGCCCAGGGTCCTGGAGGGGTGCCCGATGCCCAGGGTCCTGGAGGGGTGCCCGATGCCCAGGGTCCTGGAGGGGTGCCCGATGCCCAGGGTCCTGGAGTGGTGCCCGATGCCCAGGGTCCTGGAGCGGTGCCCGATGCCCAGGGTCCTGGAGCGGTGCCCGATGCCCAGAGTGCTGGAGCGGTGCCCGATGCCCAGAGTGCTGGAGCGGTGCCCGATGCCCAGAGTGCTGGAGCGGTACCCGATGCCCAGAGTGCTGGAGCGGTACCCGATGCCCTAGCTTATAGAGGGACATCAAATATTATAGTTCAGGTGTCCATACCGGAAGGGGTCTCAGAAGCTGTTACCCCAGGTAGGGATTTGAAAAGCGCAATCCCAGAAAGGGTATCTAAAACCATAGTTCTTGAAGGGAACTCGAGAAGCAAAACCCCAGAAGGGATCTTTGAAGTAATATCCCCAAGTGGGGTCTCGAGAGACGCAGCCCCTAAGAAGGGTCTAGAAGTCGCTTCCCCAGGAAAGAACTTAAGAAGCATAGCATTAGTGGAGGATCTGAACGTTATGGCTTCAGCAAAAGTCCCGGAAGTCATAGTCCCGGGAGAACTTTCGATAATTATCGACTCAGAGAGGGAGGCCGATGGCCCGATCCCAGTCAGGGAGGCCAACGGTCCGGTCCCAGTAAAAGAATCCGAGGTGCTGACCCCAGCGGGGTTCCCGGAGGCCACTGCCCCAGCGGGGTTCCCGGAGGCCACTGCCCCAGCGGGGTTCCCGGAGGTCACTGCCCCAGCGGGGTTCCCGGAGGTCACTGCCCCAGCGGGGTTCCCGGAGGCCACTGCCCCAGCGGGGTTCCCGGAGGCCACTGCCCCAGGTGGGGTTCAGAGAGTCACTGCCCCGGGTGGGGTTCAGAAAGTCACTGCCCCGGGTGGGGTTCAGAAAGTCACTGCCCCGGGTGGGGTTCAGAAAGTCACTGCCCCGGGTGGGGTTCAGAAAGTCACTGCCCCGGGTGGAGTTCAGAAAGTCACTGCCCCGTGTGGGGTTCAGAAAGTCACTGCCCCGTGTGGGGTTCAGAAAGTCACTGCCCCGGGTGGGGTTCAGAGAGTCACTGCCCTGGGTGGGGTTCAGAGAGTCTCAGCCTCAAGTAAGGTCAATAGTGACCAGGTACTAGCAAAGCACTTCAGTCAGTCAGATGGGAAGGAAACAGATCCTGACTCTGATATCTCAACATCCATAATCTTTGATGGGGACTTAGCCCAATTTCTGGCGCTTTACAAACACTATTACATTATTATGTTGTCTAGACCATTTCTGGGCATCACTCCAGAGAACCTTGTGCTCTCTTATTTATTCTTTTAAAGGAGAGCCTTTTGAGTGGGTGACCAGCCTAATGAAAGCTGAAGATCCCATTCTTCAGGATCCCCCAGCATTCAGTGATGCAATTGTTAAAAGATATGGTTCCAAAGAAATTGGTTCAGGTTCCTCTAAGTCACCCGTCTTGTCTTCTGAGATTCCACCAAATACTGTAAACTCGGCACAAGAGTCCCAGCCCGTTGTTTTGACTGCAGGATGTGCTTTTCTGACTTCTTCTTCTAATAATAGTACTTTGCCAGAAAGTTCAGCTCCCAAGGGTAAGAAACCTGTCTCTGATTTGAACGCAGCCTTGTTGGGTGGTACCATCAGTTCAGACAATGTTTGGGGAATTACCTTGGTCAGACCTAAAGAGCTTTGTAAAAAGAAGAAGAAGAAAAATAAATAATTTTTGACTCTTGCCTTGATAAAAAAAAAAAAAAAAAAAGATTTTTTTTTCCTTATCTTGTGTCCAGTGGCCACCGTCAGGGGGAGGGCACTGTTACAAGCTGTGGTTGCAGCTTGTTTCTGTTTTCGTGTCTGTTTGACCAATGTGTCAGGTTTTTTTTTTTGTATCCCTTGTTCTGGATAGTCTGAATTTTGGGGTCTTTTGACCCCTCCTCAAGAGGGGGGGTAATGTTATGAGCCACGGCTGTGGCTCATTCCTGTTTTGCATTTTGGTTCTGTATTTTATGTTATACTTCTGTTTATGTTCCCCGTGGGTATCATGGGGTGCTCGGAGCTCACCCTTAAGGAGGGGATACTGTTATGAACCACAGGTAGTGGTTCATTTCTATTTTATGTTTATTAAGTTGTCTTGCATGCCAGGATTTCCTGTTGCTCTGTTTTAGTATGCTCTTGTCTGCTGCCGCTGGTTAGTCTGTGTAATTGCAGCTTGTTCCATGTGTTCAGCCTCACCTGGCTGCTAATTGCATCTTGTCAGCTGGAATCATGCAATAGGCCAGCTGCTCTGGATTATTAATTAGGCCTCTCTGTTATATGCTGGCTGATTGCAGTTCACAGACGCTGGTGATATTTCTGGGTTTTCAGTCTGCTTGAGTTCTGAGCTTGGTTCCTGAGCTTCCTGTTTGCCTGTGTCTGCTGCAGAGAGTTCCTAGTCCCGGTCTTTTCGGTTGTTCCTGTCCTCAGAGATCCTGTACTCGGAAGTTACCATCTGTTCCTGGAGTCTGACCGAGCACCTTTAACATCTGGTGGTGTTCGTGAGTCGCGGCGCAGCCGTGTGTTGCGGCTTGTCCGCTTCTGTTTATTATTTTGTTTAATTGTGTTCTGGAGCTTTGCGGAGGATTCCGCTTCCACAGATCCACTCTGGTGTCCGGCGGAGCCGGATAGGAGTGTCGGATCAGTGGATCCTTGGTTGTCCTTTTTTCCTGGCGGCTAGTCCGCACATACCTTTTGATTTAGTTAGTTAGCTTGTAACCCCTGGCCTGGTTGCTTAGTCAGAGGGCCCCTTGTTATCACCCTGTCTCGGACTTCCCCTTGTCTCCCATTAAGACCTGCGGGGGCATCGGGGTTGGGCAGACATAATCCGCCCTTCGAACGCGGCTGCCATGGGCTCAAGCAACCATAGTCTCGCAGGGGATTTCTGATAACACGGGCGAGACAACGGAGTTAGGGCGCCAGGGGTTACTAGGCTATCCAGCTCCCACAACCAGCTTATTTTCCTGTACTCAGATCCCTGCCATAAGATCTCCTCCGGTCTGGAGTACAGGAATCATAACACCACCTTAATCAGGAGTTGTGGTTCCGGCCTTTGTCTCTCCTGATTTGTCTCCCAAAGAGCGGTCTTTGGATGTGGTACGGGCTCTCCGTATCTACGTGAAGAGAACTGCTTCTATTCGAATATCTGATTCTCTCTTTGTTTTGTTTGGATTTCACAAACGTGGCTGGTCTGCTCACAAGCAGACCCTGGCCAGATGGATTAGAATGGTGATTGCACATGCTTATGTGAAGGCTGGTCTGTCAGCTCCTGCTCACATTATGGCCCATTCTACTCGGTCTGTTGGTACTTCTTGGGCGGCCCAATGTGGTGCGACCCTTGAACAATTGTGCAAGGCGGCTATGTGGTCCTCCGTGAACACGTTCATAAGGTTCTATGCCTTCGATACTGCCGCTTCCCAGGATGCTTCCTTTGGACGCCGGGTTCTTGTGCCCGCTACAGTGCGTCCCCTCCCATAAGGAACTGCTTTAGGACATCCCCATTGTCCAATCCTTGTGGAGCCCAGTGTATCCCGCAGCAGAAAACGAGATTTATGGTAAGAACTTACCTTTGCTAAATCTCTTTCTGCGAGGTACACTGGGCTCCACAAGGCGCCCACCCTGACACACTTAGCTTCTTTGGGTTGGTATGCCATTAGCCGCTGACACTTCTCTTGTCGTGAGAGTGTGGTATATGTGGCTACTAACCGTTGTCGTCTCTTTTCCTGCTACTGCATTGGGCTGGTTAACTAAAAACTGAGCTCCTGTGCAGGGAGGCGGGGTTATAGAGGAGGCGGCGCTGTGCATTCTGGGAACAGTCAAAGCTTTGAGCCTGTTGGTGCCTCGGATCAAGATCCTACTCTACACCCCATTGTCCAATCCTTGTGGAGCCCAGTGTACCTCGCAGAAAGAGATTTAACAAAGGTATGTTATTATCATAAATCTCGTTTTCAAAACAAAAAATCCTCATTGCTTCTAAAAACATTTGCACACTAGTGTATGCTTGTGATGAAGCCATAATGTCTTACATTATTATTATTATCAGGATTCTATAGATGCTGCGGTCAGGGGTGTTTGGGCACCATCTAGTGGTGGAAAGGTCTTTGCTGGAGCTCTGCATGTTTTGCTGTCTCTATCTCATCTATCTGATATGTATCTACAGTATGTGTCTCAAATATATCTATCTTAGGGCAGAGTAGATGAGCTAAGTGGTTCTTATCTGCCGTCAAATTCTATATTTTCTAGTTGAGCGTCCAGATTGACACAGTTGTTAATTTTTTGCACCATAGTAGAGCCCTAGTTTTTTTTGTAAATCATAGTAGTGCCCTAGTTCACATTATGTCACATTGTAGGGCTGCCAGCACACATTATGCAACACAGTACCCCGAATTCACATTATGACATACAGTGCCTCCAGTTCATATTATGCCTCATTACAGTGCCCCCAGGTCATATGAGGCCAAACTATAGTGCCTACACTCAGGGACTTAAAGATAGAGCCATGCTAATCGTGGCTCTGTCTGTGCCTCGGCAGACCACTGGGAGCGTATGGGGCACGCGTGCGTTGTAGATGCGCACACGCCCCACTCAAAGTGAATGGGAGAGTCTGTACACTTGGTGGTGTGTCGAGGCGCCGCTCGCCCTCCGCCTGCGATGTAACCACGCTCAATGAGCATAGCTCCATCAGTATCTAGAGGGGAGGAGGCCTTGTATGCAGGCTCCATCTGGGCCCCCTCCTCTTTAGCCGGCAGCGCTGTAGCTCACTAGGGCCACTTGAGCTCTGTCCCAAAATCTAGTAAAATGGTGCAGCAGTCATTTTCCCAGTGATTTCCCTACTGTGAATTGCCGGGAAAATGGCTGCCGCACCATTTTCCGAGTGAGTTCTGCCATTCTGAAAAAAATGGGTGCAGGACCCCGGGGGCCTGTGTGCACTGCACACACTGCACCCATTATAAATACACCAGTCATATTGTGGCACATTACAGTAACCAACTTCATATTATGTAACAGTACAGTGCTCTTCTGTTCATTTTATACCACATTACAATGAGCAGGTCCAATGGGAGGCAGTCAATTTACCGGCTGGGGGGGGATGCTGGCACCTAGTGAATTACTGGCGGTTGCAATCCTGACCGCCGGCTGGAATCCCCACTTGGGTGGTGTTCCACACCACCATATGAGGGGGACTATAACCCTGTGGTGATCTTAGGTCACCACCAGGCCCGAAGCGTGGTGAGTGCAGCGAGCCCGCGAGGGGACATGCTGCGCTCGCCACCAGTATCACGGCTGTCAGGATCCCGGTGTCGGCCTTCTGACCGTTGGGATCCCAAAACCCGGGATATCATACTGATCCCAGTCCAAGGGCATAACTAGATATATTGTAAGCCCCAAGGCAAAAGTTTGTAAGCGTCCCTATGTGCCACCGAGTGGGGAATGTATATAACACATGTATCTTTGACAGGGAAGATGGGCCCCTCTCAGCTGCACTCCCTGCACCTATGGTTGCTACACCCTTACTCATCACCTTCCCCATCCCATTCATTACTGCAAAAAGAGCTACACTTCCACAGTCGTTGGAACCCTGGGTGCCTGTATGGGAGTGTGTCCCTGGCTGTAGTACTAGGACATACTTATCTTAGTGGAAAATACTTATCTTAGTTGTATGTATGTATGTAAACGCCAGAAGCATTACTGGTAAAAAGGGTGAACTAGAAATACTTGCAGCAAGCAAACAGTATGATATTATAGGCATTACTGAAACTTGGTGGGATGAATCTCATGATTGGACAGTCAATCTAGAGGGCTATACACTGTTTAGGAGAGACAGACTAAATAAAAAGGGTGGAGGGGTGTGTCTTTACGTAAAGCCGTTTTTAAAACCTGATATACGGGAAGATATTCAGGAGGAGACTGTAGACACTGTCGAGACATTATGGGTAGAAATTACATGCGGGGAAAAAGGAATAAAAAAGTTAGTATTGGGTGTATGCTATAGGCCGCCTGGTGTCAACGTATCTGATGAGGAATTGTTACTAAAGCAAACTGAAAGAGCAGCAGGAGTAGGAGACAGTAGTGATGGGAGATTTTAACTATCCAGAGATAAACTGGAAAAACGATTCATGTGATACTGCTAGGGGTAATATGTTTTTAAACACACTTAATGATAACTACTTAGTTCAACTAATTGAGGAACCAACTAGGTACAATGCAATCTTAGACCTGGTATTAACAAACAATGGGGATTTGGTATCAGGTATTATAGTAGGGGAACCCATAGGAAACAGCGACCACAATATGGTCACATTCAATATCAGTTTCCATAAACAGCCCTATACTGGCTCAACTAGGACTCTAAACTTTAGCAAAGCAAATTTTGAAAAGATGAGGGTATTTTTCAGGGATATTGAATGGGAAGGTTTGTTTTTAGGAAAAAATACTACAGAGAAATGGGAGGTACTAAAATTCCTGCTAGCTAAAAATACACTCAAATTTATTCCTACGAGCAGCAAAAAAAGGAATAAAAATCATAAACCGATGTGGCTTAACAAAAAGATTAAGGAATTTATGGGCAAGAAAAGGCGAGCATTTAAAAAATACAAATCTGACGGGGAAGCAGAGTCATTTCAGCACTATAAGGAATGTAACTAAATATGCAAAAAGGAAATAAGAGCGGCTAAAGTAGAAACTGAAAAACTAGTAGCAAAGGAAAGCAAAGCGAATCCCAAAAAAATCTTTAAATACATTAATAGCAAGAGATTAAATAAGGAGAGTGTAGGCCCTTTAAAAGACAAGTTGGGAGTCTTAAGCAAAAATGATAGTGACATAGCGGACACACTAAATGAGGTTTTTTTCAACAGTATTTACTAGAGAGGACCCAATTCAGGGACTAACATATAATCTCAATAATGAGAATATCCCACTGATAGTAGAGATGAGCGCCTGAAATTTTTCGGGTTTTGTGTTTTGGTTTTGGGTTCGGTTCCGTGGCCGTGTTTTGGGTTCGAACGCGTTTTGGCAAAACCTCACCGAATTTTTTTTGTCGGATTCGGGTGTTTTTTTCAAAAAACACTAAAAAACAGCTTAAATCATAGAATTTGGGGGTCATTTTGATCCCAAAGTATTATTAACCTCAAAAACCATAATTTACACTCATTTTCAGTCTATTCTGAATACCTCACACCTCACAATATTATTTTTAGTCCTAAAATTTGCACCGAGGTCGCTGTGTGAGTAAGATAAGCGACCCTAGTGGCCGACACAAACACCGGGCCCATCTAGGAGTGGCACTGCAGTGTCACGCAGGATGTCCCTTCCAAAAAACCCTCCCCAAACAGCACATGACGCAAAGAAAAAAAGAGGCGCAATGAGGTAGCTGTGTGAGTAAGATTAGCGACCCTAGTGGCCGACACAAACACCGGGCCCATCTAGGAGTGGCACTGCAGTGTCACGCAGGATGGCCCTTCCAAAAAACCCTCCCCAAACAGCACATGACGCAAAGAAAAAAAGAGGCGCAATGAGGTAGCTGTGTGAGTAAGATTAGCGACCCTAGTGGCCGACACAAACACCGGGCCCATCTAGGAGTGGCACTGCAGTGTCACGCAGGATGTCCCTTCCAAAAAACCCTCCCCAAACAGCACATGACGCAAAGAAAAAAAGAGGCGCAATGAGGTAGCTGTGTGAGTAAGATTAGCGACCCTAGTGGCCGACACAAACACCGGGCCCATCTAGGAGTGGCACTGCAGTGTCACGCAGGATGTCCCTTCCAAAAAACCCTCCCCAAACAGCACATGACGCAAAGAAAAAAAGAGGCGCAATGAGGTAGCTGTGTGAGTAAGATTAGCGACCCTAGTGGCCGACACAAACACCGGGCCCATCTAGGAGTGGCACTGCAGTGTCACGCAGGATGTCCCTTCCAAAAAACCCTCCCCAAACAGCACATGACGCAAAGAAAAAAAGAGGCGCAATGAGGTAGCTGTGTGAGTAAGATTAGCGACCCTAGTGGCCGACACAAACACCGGGCCCATTTAGGAGTGGCACTGCAGTGTCACGCAGGATGTCCCTTCCAAAAAACCCTCCCCAATCAGCACATGATGCAAAGAAAAAGAAAAGAAAAAAGAGGTGCAAGATGGAATTGTCCTTGGGCCCTCCCACCCACCCTTATGTTGTATAAACAAAACAGGACATGCACACTTTAACCAACCCATCATTTCAGTGACAGGGTCTGCCACACGACTGTGACTGATATGACGGGTTGGTTTGGACCCCCCCCAAAAAAGAAGCAATTAATCTCTCCTTGCACAAACTGGCTCTACAGAGGCAAGATGTCCACCTCATCATCACCCTCCGATATATCACCGTGTACATCCCCCTCCTCACAGATTATCAATTCGTCCCCACTGGAATCCACCATCTCAGCTCCCTGTGTACTTTGTGGAGGCATACAATGGTGGTATACAATTATGGACGGACTGCCTGCCGAGTGCAGACACAGAGGTAGCCACAGCCGTGAACTACCGTACTGTACTGTGTCTGCTGCTAATATAGACTGGTTGATAAAGAGATGTCGTAGTAGTATGTATGTATAAAGAAGAAAAAAAACCACGGTTAGGTGGTATACAATTATGGACGGACTGCCTGCCGAGTGCAGACACAGAGGTAGCCACAGCCGTGAACTACCGTACTGTGTCTGCTGCGACTGGATGATAAATGATATAAAAAATATATATATATCACTACTGCAGCCGGACAGGTATATATTATATATTATATAATGACGGACCTGCTGGACACTGTCTGTCAGCAGAATGAGTTTTATTTTTATAGAATAAAAAAAAACAACAACACACAAGTGAAGTCACACGACGAGTGTTAAACTTTTTCAGGCAATCACAATATAAGTATACTACTAACTATACTGGTGGTCAGTGTGGTCAGGTCACTGGTCAGTCACACTGGCAGTGGCACTCCTGCAGCAAAAGTGTGCACTGTTTAATTTTAATATAATATTATGTACTCCTGGCTCCTGCTATAACCTATAACTGGCACTGCAGTGCTCCCCAGTCTCCCCCACAATTATAAGCTGTGTGAGCTGAGCAGTCAGACAGATATATAATATATATAGATGATGCAGCACACTGGGCTGAGCCTGAGCAGTGCACACAGATATGGTATGTGACTGAGTCACTGTGTGCATCGCTTTTTTCAGGCAGAGAACGGATATATTAAATAAACTGCACTGTCTGGTGGTCACTCACTATATAATATTATGTACTCCTGGCTCCTGCTATAACCTATAACTGGCACTGCAGTGCTCCCCAGTCTCCCCCACAATTATAAGCTGTGTGAGCTGAGCAGTCAGACAGATATATAATATATATAGATGATGCAGCACACTGGGCTGAGCCTGAGCAGTGCACACAGATATGGTATGTGACTGAGTCACTGTGTGTATCGCTTTTTTCAGGCAGAGAACGGATATATTAAATAAACTGCACTGTCTGGTGGTCACTCACTAGTAAACTCTCTGCACTCTCTACACTTCTACAGTACTCCTCCTAGTCCTAAGCTCCAGTAAATCTCTCTCTCTTATAATCTAAATGGAGAGGACGCCAGCCACGTCCTCTCCCTATCAATCTCAATGCACGTGTGAAAATGGCGGCGACGCGCGGCTCCTTATATAGAATCCGAGTCTCGCGAGAATCCGACAGCGTCATGATGACGTTCGGGCGCGCTCGGGTTAACCGAGCAAGGCGGGAGGATCAGAGTCTGCTCGGACCCGTGAAAAAAACCATGAAGTTCGGGCGGGTTCGGATTCAGAGAAACCGAACCCGCTCATCTCTAACTGATAGGTACTTATTTAAGCGAGGAAGTAGTCTGTGACCGATTAAAACATTTAAAGATTAATAAGTCACCAGGTCCCGATGGTATTCACCCAAGGGTTCTAATGGAGCTTCATTCTGAACTTGCAAAACCGCTATTTTTGATCTTTAAGGATTCAGTAATATCAGGTATGGTTCCCAAAGACTGGCGTATTTCGGAAGTAGTGCCTATATTCAAAAAGGGAAGTAAAGCTGAACCAGGTAATTATAGACCAGTTAGTCTTACATCTATAGTGGGGAAAGTATTGGAAGGTATTCTAAAAGATAGTATTCAGAAGTTCCTTGAAGTCAATAAGGTCATTAAAAGGAATCAACATGGGTTTATGAAGGACAGATCCTGTCAAACCAACTTACTTGGCTTTTATGAAACAGTAAGCGCAAACCTAGCTCAGGGTTAAGAGGTGGATGTAATCTTTTTAGATTTTGCCAAAGCGTTCGATACTGTACCACACATGAGACTTATCTACAAGCTACAAGAATCAGAGCTAGGAAGCACAATATGCACTTGGATCAAAAACTAGTTAGATAATAGGGAGCAGCGCATTGTGGTTAATGGATCTTGGACTGAAGTGCTAAGTGGTGGGCCGCAAGGCTCAGTATTAGGACCGCTATTGTTCAATATTTTCATTAACGACCTAACAGAAGGTCTAGAGAGCATGGTGTCAATTTTTGCAGGTGATACCAAATTGTGTAAAGTTATAAATGCGGAGGGGGATGCTGAGTCGCTTCAGAATGACTTAGTTAAATTAGAAGCTTGGGCAGCGAAATGGAGAATGCACTTCAATATCGACAAGTGTAAGGTAATGCACTGTGGTAACAAGAACAAAAATAACACCTACCTACTAAATGGGGTAAAATTAGGGGATTCTGTACTGGAAAAGGACTTAGGTGTCCTCATAGATAGCAAACTAAACAATAGTACCCAAAGTAGGACTGCAGTAAAGAAGGCTAATAAGATATTAGCATGCATAAAATGGGGAATTGATGCTAGGGACGAGAGTATTATACTCCCGTTATATAAATCACTTGTAAGGCCAGACCTTGAATACTGTGTACAATTCTGGGCACCTTACTACAAAAAGGATATCTTGGAGCTAGAAAAGGTTCAAAGGCGGGCGACCAAACTAATTAAGGGTATGGAGACGCTGGAATACGAGGAAAGGCTTGCTAGACTAGGCATGTTTAAACTGGAAAAGAGGAGATTAAGAGGGGACATGATCAACATTTACAAATATATAAGGGGACAATATACAGATCTTGCGCAGGACCTATTTTTGGTTAGATCAACACAGAGAACTCGTGGACACTCGCTCAGGTTAGAGGAGAGGAGATTCCACACAATACGGCGTAAAGGCTTTTTTTACGGTAAGGACGATACGTGTTTGGAATTCCCTGCCTGAGGGAGTTGTAATGGCCAAATCAGTCAACACCTTTAAGAATGGGTTAGATAAATTCCTAATGGATAAGGATATCCAGGGTTACGGGGCATAGTCACGCACAATGGTTATTATAAAAAAGAGAGGTTAATCGGAATGGCAGTCAGCAACTTCAGTCAAAATTTTATACAAAATAATCATGCATAGGAGACCACAAATAGGTTGAACCCGATGGACAATTGTCTTTTTTCAACCTTAGATACTATGTTACTATGTTACTATGTTACTATGACATACGGTGTGCTTGGGTATGCAGGATACCAGGAAAAAGTTTCATTTGTTTACACAGTACTATAATCCACAGCTAAGGATGTGTATCCAATATAAGGTTTAGTTTGGATTGTTTGGAAACACTTTTATCATTGTTATCTACAGTATACTTTGCACAGTTTTTTGCATGCACTATTCCCTCAGTAGCACTTTGTTTTATGGCAGGCATGCAGGGATATTCCTCCATGCTAGCTCTCTCTGCTGTAGCAGTAGGAGTCATTGTATTCTCTATATTATGTCACATGATAAACTATGCACATTCATTTCACTCTTCCTACTATCAGACTCCTGTTAGACATTCCAGTCAGTGAGCAGCAGGGGGAGCCAAAACACTGTTCTGTACTATTATCATTGCTCCCCTTAGTGGGCCAGGGAGAAACTACAGGCAAGATTTTCTCATGTATTGCATTCCTTGATCATGCTTATATGACACTAGTTAAAGCATTCTTGTTGGAGGGAGCTTCTGAAGTCACACAGAGCTTATGTAACGGTATGATAATGCTCTTTTTTTTACAGATTAGCCCATGCGTGTCTTACTAGCATGTATGGGTTGTTGGGTCGACAGTCATTAGGTCAACCACTATAGGTTGACATGCATTAGGTCGACAGGGTCACTAGGTTTTCCCCTTACTAGCAACGTGCATGTCTGCAAATGTTTGTATATCTACATATGATTGACTCTGCAGATGGGCAAACAAAAACTTGTTTTTGTGTTTGTTTACACACACAGCAAAAAAAAAAAAAAACTAAGTTCATTTCACTAACAACTCATTGGTAGGCCCTGTGTGTCCATTACTATCTGAGATCTGCTCCTTTTATAGGGGACTACATTTAGGGCATATATATTTGAGATTGCCATTCTATTTGTAACCAGAGGAAAATATCTAATTTAAGCATCATTATATCATTTGAAAGCATAAAACATATGGTTCTGTATTACTATAGTCTTGGAATCAGCTCTAGTGCAGGAATCTTTTCCTGAAAATATGAGGATGGTACAATAAATAAAGTAGCAAGACCTCTCATTCAGGGCCGTAACTACGTGTGTGCCAAGTGGGCTTGGCACACAGCGCAGTTGCCCTGAGGGCGCACGGCCAGCGGCATGTAATGAGTCAAATTGACTCATTACATGCCGCCTCTGCTGTGTGCGCCGTGCGCCGCGCTGTGGAGGGAGAAGAGGACCAGCGCCGGGCAGCGGAGAGGGAGGGGGAGCAGGGAGCCGCAGCAGCGCTATGTCATTGGTAGTAAGCGCCGCTGCAGCATCCCCCTCTCCTTCTGTATTGGCTGCCCGGCGCTGCTGTGGATGCTGGGATGCGGTTCCTCCATCCCAGCATCCACAGCAGCGCCGGGCAGCCAATACGGAAGGAGAGGGGGATGCTGCAGCGGCGCTTACTACCAATGACCAGGGCCGTAACTACGTGTGTGCCAAGTGGGCTTGGCACACAGCGCAGTTGCCCTGAGGGCGCACGGCCAGCGGCATGTAATGAGTCAAATTGACTCATTACATGCCGCCTCTGCTGTGTGCGCCGCGCTGGAGGGAGAAGAGACCAGCGCCGGGCAGCGGACAAGGAGGGAGGGGGAGCAGGGATCCGCAGCAGCGCTATTTCATTGGTAGTAAGCGATGCTGCAGCATCCCCCTCTCCTTCTGTATTGGCTGCCCGGCGCTGCTATGGATGCTGGGATGCGGTTCCTTCATCCCAGCATCCACAGCAGCGCCAGGCAGCCAATACGGAAGGAGAGGGGGATGCTGCAGCGGCGCTTACTACCAATCAAATAGCGCTGCTGCGGCTCCCTGCTCCCCCTCCCTCCTCCTCCTTCTCACCTCACTGCCTGCACCGAGAGGGAGATGCCAGCACGAGGAGCCTGTCAGCGGGGAGAAGGTAAGTATATCCCTCTCTCTCTCTCTCTCTCAGGGGGACACCGTCTGCCGCAATGTGTAAAAAGAGGTCCTGGCTGCCGCAATGTGTAAAAAGGGGTCCTGGCTGCCGCAATGTGTAAAAAGGGGTCCTGGCTGCCGCAATGTGTAAAGAGGGGGCCTGGCTGCCGCAATGTGTAAAGAGGGGGACTGGCTGCCGCAATGTGTAAAAAGGGGGACTGGCTGCCGCAATGTGTGAAAAGGGGGCCTGGCTGCCGCAATGTGTAAAAAGGGGGACTGGCTGCCGCAATGTGTAAAAAGGGGGCCTGGCTGCCGCAATGTGTGAAAAGGGGGACTGGCTGCCGCAATGTGTAAAGAGGGGGCCTGGCTGCCGCAATGTGTAAAAAGGAGGACTGGCTGCCGCAATGTGTAAAAAGGGGGCCTGGCTGCCGCAATGTGTAAAAAGGGGGCCTGGCTGCCGCAATGTGTAAAAAGGGGGACTGGCTGCCGCAATGTGTAAAAAGGGGGACTGGCTGCCGCAATGTGTAAAAAGGGAGACTGTCTGCTGTAATGTGTAAAAAGGTGGACGCTGTCTGCTGTAATGTATAAAAGGGGCTCTACCTGGTGTAGTGGTGCTACTGTGCAGCGTAATTTGAATAATGTAGACTACTGTGCACCGTAGTATGAATTGCTATTATTTTGTGGCCACGCCCCTTCCCCGTGAAGCCACGCACCTATAAATTTTTCGCACGCTTACGGCGCGCACTGCCCCTATCTTACATGGGGGGGGGGGGCGCCACTGTCGTTTCTTGCACACAGCGCTAAAATGCCTAGTTACGGCACTGCAATGACATAGCGCTGCTGCGGCTCCCTGCTCCCCCTCCTTCTCACCTCACTGCCTGCACCGAGGGAGCTGCACAAGGAGCCTGACTGCCAGCAGGGAGATGGTAAGTATATCTCTCTCTTTCTCTCTCTCTCTCTCTCTCTCTCTCTCTCTCTCTCTCAGGGGGTCACCGTCTGCCGCAATGTGTAAAAAGGGGGATGGCTGCCGCAATGTGTAAAAAGGGGGATGGCTGCCGCAATGTGTAAAAAGGGGGACTGGCTGTAAAAAGGGGGACTGGCTGCCGCAATGTGTAAAATGGGGTCCTGGCTGCCGCAATGTGTAAAAAGGGGTCCTGGCTGCCGCAATGTGTAAAAAGGGGGACTGGCTGCCGCAATGTGTAAAAAGGTGGACTGTGCTGTAATGTGTAAAAAGGGGGACTGGCTGCCGCAATGTGTAAAAAGGGGGACGCTGTCTGCTGTAATGTATAAAAGGGGCTCTACCTGGTGTAGTGGCGCTACTGTGCAGCGTAATTTGAATAATGTAGACTACTGTGCACCGTAGTATGAATTGCTATTATTTTGTGGCCACGCCCCTTCCCCGTGAAGCCACGCCCCTATAAATTTTTCGCGCGCCTACGACGCGCACTGCCTCTATCTTACATGGGGGGGGGGCGCCACTGTCGTTTCTTGCACACAGCGCTAAAATGCCTAATTACGGCACTGCTCTCATTGCACACATTTATTCAATGAGGCGCAGTCTCATTGCCATGAGGGGAATCGGTGGTCTACCTGCTCTGGCCTGTTGGAAAATTAGAATGAAATAGAGAATATTACACACGTGAGAGCTTTTGTTACCTTACCTATTAATCCACCCTTGTACTACAGCACATGTGCTTTACGTAATTATAGCATACACCAGGATGATAACATACCTCCCAACATGACCCTCTCCAGGAGGCATACAATTTTTCTCTTCATTTATGATTGCCGGCACCTGTTTTGAGCATGTTAATGGATAAGAAAGGTGTTTCAGCACAGGTGTTGCCAATCATAAATTAAGAGGGAAGTCCAGGAGCAAAGCATTCTGTCCCTCCTGGAAAGAGTAATGTTGGGAGGTATATGATAGTAAATAATTGAAAATAAGTAAATCCCTCACCTTGAGAAGTTGGGATTACTAAAGTAGTTTGGAATAAATGCCTTTAAAATGCTCTCAAGCCACTATGGGTCAGTCCTAGCAATTTATTCTACAGATATATCCAATGGTACATTACTAAATCCTCTTTTTACTTCAGTGTATTTTACAGATCCTATCTGCTTCCTCTGACAGATGAAGAGAAAATGAAAACCTTAAGCTAGGTACACACCATACTTGCCTACAGTACCTGACCCTCTCCATGAGGGAGAAAATGCTCTGTTCCTGGACTTTCCTGGTAATGTATGATTGCCATCACCTGTGGTGAAACACCTTTCTTATCAATTAACTAGCTCACCACGGGTGGTATTCATGTGACTGGCGGTCGGGAGACCGACAGTCACATGACCTCCTCCACCATCCCGACCCCTCACTATCCCGATGGTCGGCATGCCGACCAACAGGGACTATTTCCACTCGTGGGTGTCCACGACACCCATAGAGTGGGAATAGAACCCGTGGCGACCGCAGGTCGCCACTGAGTCCGCAGCGTGGCGAGCGCAGCGAGCCCGCAAGGGGCTTGCTGCACTCGCCTCTCCTCGCTGGGATCCCGGCATCGGTATGCTGCCGGGATCCCGGTGCCGGTCAGCCATACTACACCCGCTCACCACAGGTGATGGTAATCATACATTACCAGGAAAGTCCAGGAACAGAGCATTTTCTCCCTCATGGAGAGGGTCAGGTAGTCAAGTATGGTACACACTATACAATGTAACAAACAATGCAACAGTTTGACTAATTCCAGAGCACACAATATAAAGCATACACACTATGCAATCTTCTGAATGATAGCACAATATATCACGTCCAGGGATTGTGTCCAGTTCATTGTAGCCCATGTATACACTATGCAGTCCTCATGTCAGTGGTGTATTTATAATGGGTGCAGTGTGTGCAGTGCACACGGGCAGTAGCGGATCTTGCCATGGGCAAGCAGGACTTTTGCCCGGGGCGCCGCCTTCCGGAGGGCGCCGCACCATGGCAAGATCCGCCACTGCTGCCCGCTGTGTCCCCCGTCCGCCTCCGCTGCCCGCTGCCATCCCCGTCCGCCTCCTGTGAAGGCAACTAGACGCTATGCGTCTAGTTTCCCTTCGTGGAGAGTAACTTTGCTGAGCGGTGCGCGATGACGTCATCGCGCACCGCACAGCAAAGGTCCTCTCCACGAAGGGAAACTAGACGCATAGCGTCTAGTTTCCCTTCGTGGAGAGGACCTTTTGCTGTGCGGTGCGCGATGACGTCATCGCGCACCGCTCAGCATTCAAGCGGCGCTAGCAATGTAGAGGGGGCGTAACTGACCACGCCCCCTGTATTAGGCCACGCCCCATTCATGCCCGGGGCGCAGAGCGCCCTTGAACCGGCCCTGCACACGGGCCCCCGGGTCCAAGGGGGGCACTCGCTGCACACCCTGCACCCATTTTTTCAAATACTTACAATTTGGAGTCCTGCGTCAGCAGCAGCAGCACTGCAGAAATCACCAGGAAAATGGCACTGCACCATTTTTCCAGTGTTTCACACATGACGTAGTAAGGAAATCACTGGGAAAATGGCAGCTGGGAAAATGGCCGCTGTGCCATTTTTCCAGAGAACTGTGCATGTGTACTAGACTCTGGGGCAGCGCTGAGGTCACCTAGTGACCCTAGTGCCTAGAGATACAGTGCTGCTGGCTATAGAGGAGCGGCCCCAATCAGAGTCTGCACATGAGCCTCTTCCTCTCTAGATGTGCCCCTGCCTCATGTAGAACAGTAACAACTGAATCCAACGTATCGTGTGGTCAAGTGGTCCTGCGTATACACTACACGATGTGCACCACATTGTAAGTTCCTTCCTTCCATCTGACATGCACATCAGATATGACAATGTGATGAACGACGGGTGATAATGACAGATTGGGTGTACACATTATGAGATGGTCGTCCCGATCTGCCTGCATGCAAAGCTCGCCATTTGCATCGCATCCATGCACAAAGATCCATCCAACTCAGAATCAGCCCAAAAGACCTCACGACTGTCACTTCTCAATGTGGTAAATAGAGCCTGATGCCAGAGGATTGGAAAAATGTTGCTGCACTGATGTAGAGCTACTACTTTCGCTTATCTGGAGTAGTCTGGTTGGAGCAGAGTGGTGTTAGCCAAGTAGTTGTGGCGCAGATCTAATTCCTTCAGACGAGTAGGGCAGTCTTTGACTGAAAGTGGGAAATATTTGGAACCATGATAACGTGACTTTTTTTTCCCCCTATTTATTCTTTTTCCTGCATAATACAAATAAAATAAGTTATTCAAAAAATGCAGCTAAATGCAAATCTCTATATCTCACCTGCTGTAATATACTAGAGATGAGCGGGTTCGGTTCCTCGGAATCCGAACCCGCCCGAACTTCAGCTTTTTTCTCACGGGTCCGAGCGACTCGGATCCTCCCGCCTTGCTCGGTTAACCCGAGCGCGCCCGAACGTCATCATCCCGCTGTCGGATTCTCGCGAGGCTCGGATTCTATCGCGAGACTCGGATTCTATATAAGGAGCCGCGCGTCGCCGCCATTTTCACACGTGCATTGAGATTCATAGGGAGAGGACGTGGCTGGCGTCCTCTCCGTTTATAGAGAAGAGAAGAAGAGAGTGAGACTAGAGTAGAGAGAGACACAGTAGTAATTTTGGGGAGCATTAGGAGGAGTACTACTACTTGCTGAAGTGATAGATAGATAGTGTGACTGTATAATGTATATCTGACTTGTGGGGGAGACACTGACAGTGGGGAGCAGTTAGAGTCTGAGAGCAGGACTCAGGAGTACATATAACGTACAGTGCACACTTTTGCTGCCAGAGTGCCACACTGCCATTGTGACCACACTGACCACCAGTATAATATATATTGTGATTGTCTGCTTAGGAGTACTACTTGCAAGTTGCTGATAGTGTGACCAGTGACCTGACCACCAGTTTAATAATCACCACCAGTTTAATATATATATATATATATAATTGTATATAATATATATATATAATATTGTATACCACCTACCCGTTTTTTTTTTTTCTTTCTTCTTCTTTATACATACTACTATAGTAGCTTACTGTAGCAGTCTGCGGTGCTGCTGAGCTGACAGTGTCCAGCAGGTCCGTCATCAGTCATTACATAATAAATATATATACCTGTCCGGCTGCAGTACTAGTGATATTATTGTCATGACTGAGGTTTTTGTGAACCCGGTGTAGTGAAGTCTGTGCGGGCGACTGGAGGATTATGTGAATACTACCACTGACCTGGTTTGGAAATGCTGTGGACTCTGGGTTTCCTCCGGTGACTGGGAAGAGGAACCGCAGCAGAGATGGCCGAATCTAGGTTCTCCTCATGCAGGATTAGGTCGGCAGACAGGAGGCATGCTGAAGGTCTCCTGAAAGACAGAACTGGAAAGGCACTGATGAATCAGTGAAGAATACCAGGTATAATTGTGCTAAAGGGCACGGGGTGCTTGGAGACACTGAGGTGCTTGCGGACACTGAGGTGCTTGCGGACACTGAGGTGCTTGCGGACACTGAGGTGCTTGCGGACACTGCGGTGCTTGGAGACACTGAGGTGCTTGGAGACACTGAGGTGCTTGGAGACACTGAGGTGCTTGGAGACACTGAGGTGCTTGGAGACACTGAGGTACGTGGAGGCACTGAGGTGCATGGAGGCACTGGGGTGCGTAGAGACACTGGGGTGCGTAGGGGTGCTGAGGCACGGAGGTGCTGGAAGCACGGAGATGCTGTGGCACGGAGGTACTGAGGCACGGAGGTGCTGTGGCACGGAGGTGCTGTGGCACGGAGGTACTGAGGCACTGAGGCACGGAGATGCTGAGGCACGGAGATGCTGAGTCACGGAGATACTGAGGTGCTGGAAGCACGGAGGTACTGAGGCACTGAGGCACGGAGGTGCTGGAAGCATGGAGGTACTGAGGCACGGAGATGCTGAGGCACTGAGGTGCTGAGGCACGGAGATGCTGAGTCACGGAGATGCTGAGGTGCTGGAAGCACGGAGATGCTGAGGCACGGAGATGCTGGAAGCACGGAGATGCTGAGGCACGAGGTACTGAGCCCTGGAGATCCCAACTACAACAGTAGTAAAACTGAAACACGACAGCTGTGGTTTTCAGTGGAGAACACGGAATTCAGTACTGTGCCTTTAAGACGAAACATTGCAGCTGTACCTTTACATTGAGACTCAGGGAAATGGTGAAATCAAATGGCAACACACAAATAAACCAAACGGTAACAAGGGAACAGAGTTTCCACAGGAACTTAGGTACAAAGGTTACCTTTAGGGAGCTCAGCTTAAGACCCACACAAGGCTGTATGTGACACAAGGAACTGGCCCAGATTCCAACTCAGCCTCCTGATTTATACTTCCTGGTCCTTGATGATTGGTGGGCAGGATTAGGTGATGTCACTGTCCTGTGACTACTCTAGCCAAGGCTGTGATGTAGAATGAGGCCTAGCAGGCCAAGAGAACACTGAAGCCTGGACTTCTGCAAAACACAGGATGCTTGCTTTTAGATTACTGAATTCAGCCTCACACAGGAGATCACCACAGGTGGAGCCGATTACCTCTCAGGCAGAGAACTCAGGAAAACTCATAGTGCTAACAAGCTGTTTAACTCCGTGAGTGAAAAGACACAGGATCCAGGACAGATGGCAGGGGTAAGTCACCAAATATAAAACCTACAGTCAGGATTGTGACAGTATCCCCCTCTTCAAGGGTGGACTCCGGACACCCATCTTGAATCTTAGAGGAACTTGAGAAATTCATACAGAAGAATTTAGGACCTTCGTGGATGCAGATTCCAAAGGTTTAGGACTAAATTCTTTAACTACAGCGTTACTAAAAGTCTGTAAGTCATGGAACACAGGATCATTACTCTCAAAGAGCATGTTTGCCGACTCCAAAGCTCTTCCTCTGAATGCCAGGAACAGATATCGAGTAACGTTGGAAGGAGTTACTGCACCTAAAGGATCAGACTCCATCCGAGAGAGAAATTGTTCAACCAGAGCGGCATATTGCAATAAATCTCCATCAAAGTAAATAGGTGGAAAACCATCAGACGAAAGCTTAGAGGATGAAACTGAAGAAAGCTTTGGCTGGACGAGTAGGACTGGATTGGATCCGAGGATACTTGGATTGGCTGGAGCCAAAGGAGACGGACCAGGCTGGTCCTGGAGTATTGCTGGACCGGCTGGAACCGGGACGGACTGACCAGGCGGAGCCTGGAGTATTGCTGGACCGGCTGGAACCGGGACGGACTGACCAGGCGGAGCCTGGAGTATTGCTGGACCGGCTGGAACCGGGACGGACTGACCAGGCGGAGCCTGGAGTATTGCTGGACCGGCTGGAACCGGGACGGACTGACCAGGCGGAGCCTGGAGTATTGCTGGACCGGCTGGAACCGGGACGGACTGACCAGGCTGGGCCTGGAGTATTGCTGGACCGGCTGGAACCGGGACGGACTGACCAGGCAGGGCCTGGAATATTGCTGGACCGGCTGGAACCGGGACGGGCTGAGCCCTTTCTTCACAGGGCTGGGCTGAGGCAAGAGCCCCCACTTCACGGGGCTGGGCTGAGGCAAGAGCCCCCTCTTCACGGGGCTGGGCTGAGGCAAGAGCCCCCTCTTCACGGGGCTGGGCTGAGGCAAGAGCCCCCTCTTCACGGGGCTGGGCTGAGGCAAGAGCCCCCTCTTCACGGGGCTGGGCAGCACTCTGTAGAATCTCTGGCTGGGCAGCACTCTGTAGAATCTCTGGCTGGGCAGCACTCTGTAGAATCTCTGGCTGGGCAGCACTCTGTAGAATCTCTGGCTGGGCAGCACTCTGTAGAATCTCTGGCTGGGCAGCACTCTGTAGAATCTCTGGCTGGGCAGCACTCTGTAGACTCTCTGGCTGGGCAGCACTCTGTAGACTCTCTGGCTGGGCAGCACTCTGAAGACTCACTGGCTGGGCAGCACTCTGAAGACTCTCTGGGGCTGGACGCTCTGAAGACGCCCCTCCTGGGGCTGGACGCTCTGAAGACGCCCCTCCTGGGGCTGGACGCTCTGAAGACGCCCCTCCTGGGGCTGGACGCTCTGAAGACGCCCCTCCTGGGGCTGGACGCTCTGAAAACGCCCCTCCTGGGGCTGGACGCTCTGAAAACGCCCCTCCTGGGTCTGTGGACACGGACTCCTCTGTGACTGTAAATGGCTTGAACATTCTTCTCTGGACACCCAACTTGGGATAAGGTCTTTTAACCACCGGACCCCAGTCATAAATTTGAGTCTCTCTCAGAAGAGTAGCCTTCTTGATACCCCCGTCAGCAGCAGCAGAAGGATCGGATACTGTGGATGACTTGTAGACATGAGCACTATGATACTGAGATTTGTCACTATTACCTGGCTTGCGAAGAATGCAGTCTTTAACAAAATGACCAGAATTTCCACAGTAAAGACAGAGATGTAGCTCCTTACGCCGCTGACGTTCAGCTTCAGAGAGCTTGGGCCGTGGATAGCTCTGATGAAAAACTTTCCCTTGCGCAGAGGAAGAGACTCTATTAACTGGATGAGACAAAACAGGATCAACAACGTTGGTAGTATTCCTGAGGAGATCAGGCATCACAGAGAGAATACTAGGCAAAAGTTCTTGTAACTGTAGTAACATCTGGTAGAAAATCTGCAGTTGGTCAGGAGTCTTAGAGCAGAAGGTCATAGAATCTCTGGAGGACGAATTCCGCTGCAGACACTGTGCCAATCGATGCTGAGTCGACTCCAGACCTTCCAAGCGTCCTGCAATATTGCTTAGGAGGTCATGCGTCAGACTAACACTTTCGGCCGGGTCCATGTGGCCAGTTCCTACTGTCATGACTGAGGTTTTTGTGAACCCGGTGTAGTGAAGTCTGTGCGGGCGACTGGAGGATTATGTGAATACTACCACTGACCTGGTTTGGAAATGCTGTGGACTCTGGGTTTCCTCCGGTGACTGGGAAGAGGAACCGCAGCAGAGATGGCCGAATCTAGGTTCTCCTCATGCAGGATTAGGTCGGCAGACAAGAGGCATGCTGAAGGTCTCCTGAAAGACAGAACTGGAAAGGCACTGATGAATCAGTGAAGAATACCAGGTATAATTGTGCTAAAGGGCACGGGGTGCTTGGAGACACTGAGGTGCTTGCGGACACTGAGGTGCTTGCAGACACTGAGGTGCTTGGAGACACTGAGGTGCTTGGAGACACTGAGGTGCTTGGAGACACTGAGGTGCTTGGAGACACTGAGGTACGTGGAGGCACTGAGGTGCATGAAGGCACTGAGGTGCATGGAGGCACTGGGGTGCGTAGAGACACTGGGGTGCGTAGGGGTGCTGAGGCACGGAGGTGCTGGAAGCACGGAGATGCTGTGGCACGGAGGTACTGAGGCACGGAGGTGCTGTGGCACGGAGGCACTGAGGCACGGAGATGCTGAGGCACTGAGGTGCTGAGGCACGGAGATGCTGAGTCACGGAGATACTGAGGTGCTGGAAGCACGGAGGTACTGAGGCACTGAGGTGCTGAGGCACTGAGGTGCTGTGGCACGGAGGTGCTGGAAGCACGGAGGTACTGAGGCACGGAGATGCTGAGGCACTGAGGTGCTGAGGCACGGAGATGCTGAGTCACGGAGATGCTGAGGTGCTGGAAGCACGGAGATGCTGAGGCACGGAGATGCTGAGGCACGGAGATGCTGGAAGCACGGAGATGCTGGAAGCACGGAGATGCTGAGGCACGAGGTACTGAGCCCTGGAGATCCCAACTACAACAGTAGTAAAACTGAAACACGACAGCTGTGGTTTTCAGTGGAGAACACGGAATTCAGTACTGTGCCTTTAAGACGAAACATTGCAGCTGTACCTTTACATTGAGACTCAGGGAAATGGTGAAATCAAATGGCAACACACAAATAAACCAAACGGTAACAAGGGAACAGAGTTTCCACAGGAACTTAGGTACAAAGGTTACCTTTAGGGAGCTCAGCTTAAGACCCACACAAGGCTGTATGTGACACAAGGAACTGGCCCAGATTCCAACTCAGCCTCCTGATTTATACTTCCTGGTCCTTGATGATTGGTGGGCAGGATTAGGTGATGTCACTGTCCTGTGACTACTCTAGCCAAGGCTGTGATGTAGAATGAGGCCTAGCAGGCCAAGAGAACACTGAAGCCTGGACTTCTGCAAAACACAGGATGCTTGCTTTTAGATTACTGAATTCAGCCTCACACAGGAGATCACCACAGGTGGAGCCGATTACCTCTCAGGCAGAGAACTCAGGAAAACTCATAGTGCTAACAAGCTGTTTAACTCCGTGAGTGAAAAGACACAGGATCCAGGACAGATGGCAGGGGTAAGTCACCAAATATAAAACCTACAGTCAGGATTGTGACAATTATATATATATATATATATATATATATATATATATATATTAATTTCATCTCATTATCATCCAGTCTATATTAGCAGCAGACACTGTACGGTAGTCCACGGCTGTAGCTACCTCTGTGTCGGCAGTCGCTGGTCCATCCATAATTGTATACCACCTACCCGTGTTTTTTTTTTCTTTCTTTCTTCTTGATACATACTACTATAGTAGCTTACTGTAGCAGTCTGCGGTGCTGCTGAGCTGACAGTGTCCAGCAGGTCCGTCATCAGTCATTACATAATAAATATATATATACCTGTCCGGCTGCAGTACTAGTGATATTATATATATATATATATATATATATATATTAATTTCATCTCATTATCATCCAGTCTATATTAGCAGCAGACACAGTACGGTAGTCCACGGCTGTAGCTACCTCTGTGTCGGCAGTCGCTGGTCCATCCATCTCCATTGTTTACCTGAGGTGCCTTTTAGTTGTGCCTATTAAAATATGGAGAACAAAAATGTTTAGGTTCCAAAATTAGGGAAAGATCAAGATCCACTTCCACCTCGTGCTGAAGCTGCTGCCACTAGTCATGGCCGAGACGATGAAATGCCAGCAACGTCGTCTGCCAAGGCCGATGCCCAATGTCATAGTACAGAGCATGTAAAATCCAAAACACCAAATATCAGTAAAAAAAGGACTCCAAAATCTAAAATAAAATTGTCGGAGGAGAAGCGTAAACTTGCCAATATGCCATTTACCACACGGAGTGGCAAGGAACGGCTGAGGCCCTGGCCTATGTTCATGGCTAGTGGTTCAGCTTCACATGAGGATGGAAGCACTCAGCCTCTCGCTAGAAAAATGAAAAGACTCAAGCTGGCAAAAGCACCGCAAAGAACTGTGCGTTCTTCGAAATCCCAAATCCACAAGGAGAGTCCAATTGTGTCGTTTGCGATGCCTGACCTTCCCAACACTGGACGTGAAGAGCATGCGCCTTCCACCATTTGCACGCCCCCTGCAAGTGCTGGAAGGAGCACCCGCAGTCCAGTTCCTGATAGTCAGATTGAAGATGTCAGTGTTGAAGTACACCAGGATGAGGAGGATATGGGTGTTGCTGGCGCTGGGGAGGAAATTGACCAGGAGGATTCTGATGGTGAGGTGGTTTGTTTAAGTCAGGCACCCGGGGAGACACCTGTTGTCCGTGGGAGGAATAGGGCCGTTGACATGCCTGGTGAAAATACCAAAAAAATCAGCTCTTCGGTGTGGAAGTATTTCACCAGAAATGCGGACAACATTTGTCAAGCCGTGTGTTGCCTTTGTCAAGCTGTAATAAGTAGGGGTAAGGACGTTAACCACCTCGGAACATCCTCCCTTATACGTCACCTGCAGCGCATTCATAATAAGTCAGTGACAAGTTCAAAAACTTTGGGCGACAGCGGAAGCAGTCCACTGACCAGTAAATCCCTTCCTCTTGTAACCAAGCTCACGCAAACCACCCCACCAACTCCCTCAGTGTCAATTTCCTCCTTCCCCAGGAATGCCAATAGTCCTGCAGGCCATGTCACTGGCAATTCTGACGAGTCCTCTCCTGCCTGGGATTCCTCCGATGCATCCTTGCGTGTAACGCCTACTGCTGCTGGCGCTGCTGTTGTTGCTGCTGGGAGTCGATGGTCATCCCAGAGGGGAAGTCGTAAGCCCACTTTTACTACTTCCACCAAGCAATTGACTGTCCAACAGTCCTTTGCGAGGAAGATGAAATATCACAGCAGTCATCCTGTTGCAAAGCGGATAACTGAGGCCTTGACAACTATGTTGGTGTTAGACGTGCGTCCGGTATCCGCCGTTAGTTCACAGGGAACTAGACAATTTGTTGAGGTAGTGTGCCCCCGTTACCAAATACCATCTAGGTTCCACTTCTCTAGGCAGGCGATACCGAGAATGTACACGGACGTCAGAAAAAGACTCACCAGTGTCCTAAAAAATGCAGTTGTACCCAATGTCCACTTAACCACGGACATGTGGACAAGTGGAGCAGGGCAGGGTCAGGACTATATGACTGTGACAGCCCACTGGGTAGATGTATGGACGCCCGCCGCAAGAACAGCAGCGGCGGCACCAGTAGCAGCATCTCGCAAACGCCAACTCTTTCCTAGGCAGGCTACGCTTTGTATCACCGGTTTCCAGAATACGCACACAGCTGAAAACCTCTTACGGCAACTGAGGAAGATCATCGCGGAATGGCTTACCCCAATTGGACTCTCCTGTGGATTTGTGGCATCGGACAACGCCAGCAATATTGTGTGTGCATTAAATATGGGCAAATTCCAGCACGTCCCATGTTTTGCACATACCTTGAATTTGGTGGTGCAGAATTTTTTAAAAAACGACAGGGGCGTGCAAGAGATGCTGTCGGTGGCCAGAAGAATTGCGGGACACTTTTGGAGGACAGGCACCACGTACAGAAGACTGGAGCACCACCAAAAACGCCTGAACCTGCCCTGCCATCATCTGAAGCAAGAAGTGGTAACGAGGTGGAATTCAACCCTATATATGCTTCAGAGGTTGGAGGAGCAGCAAAAGGCCATTCAAGCCTATACAATTGAGCACGATATAGGAGGTGGAATGTACCTGTCTCAAGCGCAGTGGAGAATGATTTCAACGTTGTGCAAGGTTCTGCAACCTTTTGAACTTGCCACACGTGAAGTCAGTTCAGACACTGCCAGCCTGAGTCAGGTCATTCCCCTCATCAGGCTTTTGCAGAAGAAGCTGGAGACATTGAAGGAGGAGCTAACACAGAGCGATTCCGCTAGGCATGTGGGACTTGTGGATGGAGCCCTTAATTCGCTTAACAAGGATTCACGGGTGGTCAATCTGTTGAAATCAGAGCACTACATTTTGGCCACCGTGCTCGATCCTAGATTTAAAACCTACCTTGGATCTCTCTTTCCGGCAGACACAAGTCTGCTGGGGTTCAAAGACCTGCTGATGACAAAATTGTCAAGTCAAGCGGAACGCGACCTGTCAACATCTCCTCCATCACATTCTCCCGCAACTGGGGGTGCGAGGAAAAGGCTCAGAATTTCGAGCCCACCCGCTGGCGGTGATGCAGGGCAGTCTGGAGCGACTGCTGATGCTGACATCTGGTCCGGACTGAAGGACCTGACAACGATTACGGACATGTCGTCTACTGTCACTGCATATGATTCTCTCCCCATTGAAAGAATGGTGGAGGATTATATGAGTGACCGCATCCAAGTAGGCACGTCAGACAGTCCGTAGTTATACTGGCAGGAAAAAGAGGCAATTTGGAGGCCCTTGCACAAACTGGCTTTATTCTACCTAAGTTGCCCTGCCACAAGTGTGTACTCCGAAAGAGTGTTTAGTGCCGCCGCTCACCTTGTCAGCAATCGGCGTACGAGGTTACTTCCAGAAAATGTGGAGAAGATGATGTTCATTAAAATTAATTATAATCAATTCCTCCGTGGAGACATTGACCAGCAGCAATTGCCTCCACAAAGTAGTACACAGGGAGCTGAGATGGTGGATTCCAGTGGGGACGAATTGATAATCTGTGAGGAGCGGGATGTACACGGTGATATATCGGAGGATGATGATGAGGTGGACATCTTGCCTCTGTAGAGCCAGTTTGTGCAAGGAGAGATTAATTGCTTCTTTTTCGGTGGGGGTCCAAACCAACCCGTCATTTCAGTCAGTCGTGTGGCAGACCCTGTCACTGAAATGATGGGTTGGTTAAAGTGTGCATGTCCTGTTTATACAACATAAGGGTGGGTGGGAGGGCCCAAGGACAATTCCATCTTGCACCTCTTTTTTCTTTCATTTTTATTTGCGTCATGTGCTGTTTGGGTAGTGTTTTTTGGAAGGGCCATCCTGCGTGCCACTGCAGTGCCACTCCTAGATGGGCCAGGTGTTTGTGTCGGCCACTAGGGTCGCTTATCTTACTCACACAGCTACCTCATTGCGCCTCTTTTTTTCTTCTTTGCGTCATGTGCTGTTTGGGGAGTGTTTTTTGGAAGGGCCATCCTGCGTGACACTGCAGTGCCACTCCTAGATGGGCCAGGTGTTTGTGTCGGCCACTAGGGTCGCTTATCTTACACAGCTACCTCATTGCGCCTCTTTTTTTTTTCTTTGCGTCATGTGCTGTTTGGGGAGTGTTTTTTGGAAGGGCCATCCTGCGTGACACTGCAGTGACACTCCTAGATGGGCCAGGTGTTTGTGTCGGCCACTAGGGTCGCTTATCTTACTCACACAGCTACCTCATTGCGCCTCTTTTTTTCTTCTTTGCGTCATGTGCTGTTTGGGGAGTGTTTTTTGGAAGGGCCATCCTGCGTGACACTGCAGTGCCAC